>NW_028301563.1:13305000-13367500 GCF_042242905.1 Orbicella faveolata | reverse complement strand
TTACATGGGTCAACTAATACAAAAAAAAGTCATGACAGTGAGAGAACGACCTTACAATATTGCGCCCAGATCGGGTTTGTCCAGAGACCTGTGCTACAACAGGTACTCTGTCACTGTTGGTTCCCTTTTGAATAACTCTCGCTTTCCGATTAATCAGAGCTGCAAAGATGCGAAATAACGATATCATCTTCGCTGTCACTTTCCGCATCGGAACTGCTGTTCATATCATTGTCACTGTTATCATCTTGCAGTACTTCGTGCCGCTGAAGAGAGACATGGGTATCAAGTACCTCACCCATTCTGACCAAGGCATGTGCAGTGACCCGTCGCACCTTATCGTTTTTCTTGCCCTTTAATTTAAGCTTGAAATGACTGACGGATACTTGTCAAGCTCCTGAATGCTTAATTGCTCAACTTTACCAGTGCGACAAAGAGTGTTCCAATCATAGTACTCGAAGCATTTCTGTTGTTTCTGCTTGCGTTTCCTGTTGTCTCTGCTTGCATTTCACCCGTCATGTATTTTTTTTCAGTTTGCATCCTGTCTTCCAGGTTTTTTAGCATTATTTTCTGTAGAAATGCCTTTAATAAAACAATTCCTTGCAATTTCATTGATAAAGTGGTTTTGGACTGAATAATTTGCATGGCAAAAATTGAATGAAAATGTGAGGCTTGTTCTCATTATATATTTCTTTCATTATCTATATCTATATTTCTTTATATTTTATTTCTTCCAAGCACTACCTTAGAATTCATTACCAAAATTGTCAACTGGAACAGAGAGTAACAACGAAGGCTATTTTAAGTACTCGTATAAGGACCTAAAGCACGAAAGGCCCAAGTTATTCAACAAAATACTCCCAGACATGTACAAACATGAACAACCCTATTTGCTGGATAACTTTCCAAAGTACCTTCACAAGAAAAGGAAAAGAAGATTTCAAACCAAAAAATATCTTGAAAAGGTCGGGCATGACATGAGCGTACTTTTTTCTGAAACAGTTGAAGCCTCCTGTTTTAAATTTATGAGAATGTCCACGAGACAACTAAGGCCTAATCATATAGGGATTGTGTCCTATAGGGATTGTGTTCTGAGGAAGCTTACAAGTGTATTACAAAACAAATACATCTGTTAAATGAACTAGAAAAATTGAGAGCAGACTGGCACAAAGCTCGATTAGCAAGCCTCATTAACTAAGGAAATTTGCATCCCGAAGCAAGGATATGTGCATTTGCGCTTATGCAAAGCTCACCGATTAAGAATTAGAGGCAAACTGCCATGAAGAGGAAGGACATAGTGAAGAAGAAGTGAAAAGTGAAAAAGGTGATTGCAAAGAAAGAAAACAGTGGTGGAGGATAATAAAGAATTCAATGAAAGAAATTAAGTGTCATTGTCAGAGAGAACCGGGCAGTACCAGTAGATCGAGGTCGGCCGTTTACTTTCATCTTGTCACAGTATAAAAGCTATCCGAAAAGATTAACAGCCATGTCATTTAAAGGAATTTTATTTAGTTTAACATTCTGAAACGTGTACATGAGTTTTTCTAAAACAAACACATATTTACAGAATTTTGCATTCATGTCTGGATGGAACAAATGTCTTAACTAGCGAGTTTAGAGATTGTACTTCTAATTTAATCTGAATTCAATTCTGTGTTTATCCGCCCTCATTTCCATCCAAATCTCTACAAGTAGGCTCTTCAGTCGTTATTAACAGACTGGAAAAATTTATATGAAGAGAAGTTATTCTTCGCCGTATTTCTTATACGTTTAACACTGACGGCAAGTTAATGTTTAAAACGAACCATGGTTAAGTGGCATGTTTTGATTTCCCAACAGAAACACCTTTCGAGATAACATCATTACGTTCCATCCAGACTTCTGGCACATTTAAACAATAAAACAATATTTACACCGACAGGTTATAACTATATCATGCATTCAGAGAGAATGCTTTAATTTACTAACTCAGAGGTTTTTACCCTAAATTGCCAAGGTAATTCTCATTAATTTGCTTTGACTTTGCCTCGCTACGCTTAGTGATTGGTTTAAAAGCCTAGCGTCATATTCTCAAGCAATCCTAGCTAAGCCTCGCTCGCACATCTTTTCTCGAGTTCGTATTCGAGTTCAATATTGCTTCAGTCGAATATCTGTGTCCTTTTTGATTGGTCAGAGTAATTACCTCAGTTGTCGTTTTACCACAGTCAGTTAAAAACCTCTCTATGTGTTGAATATTAAAATATGTTGGATAACTCATTACTAAATGTTGTATTGTACTTAACGTAATTTAATTAGTACTGCACTAAGACGGCATTGGGCCCCAGTGTAGCGTGATAGCGCGCAAGTCATTTGTACAGTTTGAGTATTTTATTTAGATTGAAAATTAATTGGTTTCTGCTGGAATCTGTGAGAGAACTAATAACTTTGCGGGATGCAAATTTAACCAGGAAAGAAATTGGGTGGGATAAGAGTTAGTTTCATCCTCAACTTAAATTTTCATTTAAGTTAATTTGTTGCTATTTGAAATCTACTTTTGCATCATAAACAAATTAATCAACAATACTTCCTACGCTTTTCTTTTGACTCCTGGTACCTTTTGTCGCACGGAAAACTTGACAAAAGCACTATCATGCTACTGGCCCTTTGAATAACTTTAGCGCTGCGGTAAATATAACTAAACATACATGTGTATGTATAACTTAGTTGTACTAAACCCATTAAGCATTACATTATTTTGAGTAACAAGGTGAATAATAATTAGTGTTATAATAATAAAGAATCCTTATTCATAGTTTTAAATAGACGTTAAAACTTACAAGGTACTTATGGGGTTAAAAACTGTTCCAATAATAACAATTTTTAACTATAATCCAACTTGTAAGCAAGGCAATTTTGGGCATTTTGTAGTTTCTGCCAGAAATTGTCTCGTATCCACTATATTTAAACTGTGAGGCAAATGAGAAAAGCTAGAAAGGAGTATTGATATTCATTACTAACATATGCAGAATCAAATAACAAAGGTACTGGACGTATATCTATAAGTGGCAATTGTCTGTTTAAATACCTTATACGATGTTAGCACTACAGCTTAAATCTATTTACAAAATTAAAGTTAGGAATTTGATCATTCCCTGAAAGATGCCTGTCTGTGGAAATAACTTCGTTGCCTGGAGTCTATCACAGTAGAGTTAACTAAAGAATATGAAGACTAAGATTGCGAAATAATGTCCTAATAACGTAAGGCAAAATCCTTGAAGAATTAAACAAAGTTTAATGTCAATCGATGTGATAAAAACTGAAATTTTCATATCAATCTGATCAGAAAAGTTGAAACACCCAAAAGAATTTTGAGACAGATGTTGGGCTAAAAGAAAGAGGAGACTTACAAACTGAATTGTTTCTTGGTTAGATTACCGAAGGAAGAGTTTTTTTTGATAGAGTGAGGAAACAGGCAAAATTTCTGGAAGAGATTTCTTTTGTTGGTCTCTTAATATCTGCATTATGTACACACAATTTACCAGCTCAAAATGCTGCAACAGAGATCAGCAGCCTTGGAACTTTAACAGATGAGATAATTTCTTTTGTAAAATCCGCCACATTGCACATAGAGAGTTCTACCACCGTCATTCCATATTAGCCAGCATTTTCAGCCGTGCAAGAAATTCGTAATTCTCTCCTCTCTATCCGTCTTGCAAGTGCAAGCGCCGGACGCTATCGCATTAATTGGTACTACGGAGGCTAAAACCGTGAGCCAAAACCTTTGTCACGCCTTGTGTAAATATTTCACAACGTCACCTGCTTCCTTTCATAAATCCGACAAAACCTTAGTGGTTTGTGTCTTTGAAATGGCCGCTAGTGTGGCTTAAATGTAGTCGTTTAGTGTATGTTTGTAAAACTACCTCAAGAGATCTACTACTAGTTGTGTGTTTAATTTTAATTTTAAAAATGTAAACCAAATTTAAAAAGAAACAAAAAGTTGTAATTTAAAAAAAAAATTGTAAAACTTCTCGGTCTGCTTATACTACAGAAACTAGGCTGTGCTACTTAGTTAAATTTACGAGAAGTTGCGATTTTATACAATTGCAAATTGCTTGTATAATGTCTGGGATGTCAGCAAAGTTTTAAGTTTGACTGTTGTCTGGGCAATAGCCAAACATGTTTACTAAAGCACTTTTGGCATTCCCTACAGGCGATTATACTAGATACATTTTTTGAGAAACTAAATCGAACACAAACACAGATAAACAAACATACAACACAAAAGTTAACCTACACGAGCTAAAAACGTGTATATTGTATATTGTATACTGCTTATAATTTCAATCGAAACTGGTTAAAAAGTGTTCAATAACTTTTAAACAAATTAAGCTAAGCCGATAGGAAGAGCAATTTCTAAGATAAGACAAAGTAATGGTTGTTCCGCGCAATCAAGAAAAATTGTTACTCTGGCTTTCATATCAAATTTCTTTCTAAAGTCTCTTGTCTTGAGGAATGGAAGTTATGAAAGTTTTAAATAACCCTCACTTTTCACAAATTATATACACGACTGAATATTGAAAAAATTATCAGATTTTAAGCTTTTGTAATCACACTCTATATCCTTCTCTATAAACGAGGACAAATGGAATGCTCAAATCACCAAAAAGAATAGACCTGCTTTGATTCAATATCTTTACTGCAGGGCCAAACAAAGTTCTCAGAAGCTCTCTTAGAAGACAAACTGTACAAAGTTATGACAGATCAACTTGAGCAACTAATTTCTTTAAAGCCTTTACTTTTGTTAAGAGAATGCGAGTTACTTTGCTAATGCTATTCGCATTGATATGATTGCTATGCATCTACTAGCTCACTGTACAGCGTTACAATGTCTTGCCTAAAAAAACTTTTTTTAGGCAAAACAGCCGTCTTATGTCAAATCAGCCGTCTTATGTCACGCCGTCAAGTCTTCTCCCGAGAAACGCCTGAAACTCGATGTGCATTTTTTTTTTTTTTATAGTGGTCAGGTTGTTCGTAATCCAGGTTTAAGAGTTGATGGAGATTTAAAGTTTTCTTTCGTGGGTAAAGTATTTTCTTTGCTTATTTTTAGAGGACTTAGAGCTTGTAAGCCGTCGTCAAAAGTTGAGAGAAAAAAAAATGGCTGAAGTTTATAAATAGGTAACACTAATTTTGGCCCAGCTTGGTCATGCTTTGAAACCCCAGGCCATGGTTAAGTTTTACTGTAGGTAATCATGTCGGGGAGTAATATCCCGCTTGGGCACTAAAAGAGACAATGATCTAAGTCTCTTGCCAACTCTATGCTACTGAAGCTAACTGAAACATACATATGCTATGACCGGATTAGTCAGTGCTGCAATATCGGGCAGGACAATCCGACGGGCGAAATAACTTATAGATATAATAGGAGCCGCAGTTCTTTAATTGAATGGGGAAAAATACCGCGCAACAGAAAAACTTATTAATGCAGACGTTTCTTGAGACTTTACCCTCAGCTACTGTAGGATGACCACCACTCAACCAGATAGGATAGAGTGCATCACAACGGTCCATCGGTGGACATGTGGTCACCATTTTTGTGCCTGCAGCTCCTTGGAAGCGATACCAGCCATCGAGTGTGTTGTCACATTTGTCGTTTACGTTTACGTAGTCATATTTTCTTCCTGCATCTGTCAGATTTAGGTAATTTTGCCAGTGACATACATCAACTAAAGGAAATACACAAATGTGTAAATAAATATGTGATAAACACAGAAGACATTTGACATATGTCGTCTTGTGTTGCGTAGTCATATCTTCTTTCCGCGTCTGTCAGATTTTGGTAGTTCTTACATACGTCAACTAAAAAAAACAAACAAAGTAATACGTAAATAACTCTCCCCTGATCCGTAGATACCTCTGTCGTGCTGTGTCGTTGGGTGTTACTTGTAGTTTGAATACAGTCACTTCATATATTTTGTTCAATTTTACATCACTTTATTACATCCGGTCATGCGCAAACATTTCTCTATGATTTGTCTTTGTTTCCATTTTTCCTGGGAACAAGGTTGTTAAAAGATCTCGCCACCGAAATATAGCTTCTACAATAGGTATTAATTACCACCTTTTTGTCTGTTTATACGAGAAAATCTTCACATTTACATTTGAAATTTCCAGTTCAAATGTTGTTGGGTAACCTGTATGTAAGCCATAGGTGAATAAATTTGTCCTTCATGCGATGATATATATCGGCTCTAAGTGCGAGAACATCGCAATCAGCGCCAGTGTTTCTCCACTAAGGTGTGTTTACTCTCTGGCATTGGATAAACCGCTGGAGGAATACCATGTGGGATACTTTAACCAACTATGTAGTGGATTCTAAATTCATATGGGTTATTTATTATTTTTGTCCTGATACATACCTACTTGTTAAATAAGATTCTTAAATGTGGCAAACCGTCCTTACATAACGACAAATCAAGTTTTTAACTGTAGCTAATTAAAACAGAATAGAAGATATCCCTACTAATGATAAAACTGTGTTGCACCTTCACAAATAGCACCGTTATTTACAAATCCATCTTTGCACCGGCAGTTGTACGATCCATCCGTATTCTTGCACTCAGAGTTGGCAACAGCAACACACGGGTCGACCTGAGCTGCGCACTCGTCGATGTCTAAAAACAAAGGGATCTAAGTGTTACTATTTCAATGTCACAATGGATGGTTAAGTGTCCTATTACGAGCATAAAAGGGAATTCTGGTGGAAATAAGCTACTTTACACATTAAAAAGGCGAAAAAAAGTATCAGAAAAATCTCAAGAGAACCTTGTTACGAAGGAAAATAAGTAGAATTGGCGCCTTAAATCCACTCCAAAGTTTTTACATTTCTTAAGTGATTACACGGCATATAGAAACACCTATAGCAGGTACATTTTATTAGAGTAATCGTGTGGCTGGCTAACGGGAAACTTTCAGTGATATCAACCACATAGTACTGCCATCTGGCCATCGATTGTAGGCGTTTCATCCCTGCTACTTGCATGTGGTATTACCTGCTATTATCTACAGCGATTATCTCAATCACAGTGTTCCAGTAAAGTCTAGTGCGCAACTGCAGTTGAATTCGTTCACTCGTCTAAGTAACTAACTCTTCGCATCATTTAGCCTCCACCTGCCCACTAAAGGTGTAAAATCGGCCCTGAATCGAAGCCATACCCATGCGGTCAATTCCCCATCTGTCCCCCTTTCACCAGATTGGAGGTTATGACCATGGAACTACACGCCCGAGTGTGTTTAGCATGTGTAACTTTGGGTCGTGTGTCCGCTCACAGGCAAACGTTTACAAGGAAATATGCTGTAAAGAATGAAATAAAACATTTCTACTGGAAGAGTAAATAAGATGAAAGTTTCTCAGCAACTGGTAAAAAAGGTTTATCTTTTGGTTTCCCCGTGGCAATAATAGTCAAAGACGACTTTCTTTTTGTTTTCCCTTTTCCAGTGGCTGTCAATTTCTAGGAAATACACCTTTTGATTGGCTCCCAATCTTTGTTAACTTTGCTGTTTTATTATTTACACGAAGGATAAGGTTGATGAGGTTATCTGTTTCGATTACCTGTTTCACATTGCGTTCCATTAAATCCTGGTGCGCAGCTGCAGTTGAATCCGTTCACTCGGTCTGTACAGGTCCCTTTGTTCTTACAAGGATGACTTGCACAATCATAGATATCTGTTTCAAGGTGATAAGGCAGAAAGTTAATAACGGTCACATTCGATAGAACCTGCAACAACTAACAACGAAACTCAATAACAAAACTATGCTTGAAGTTAAAAGATACAACACTGCGCGCAAACAACTTAGAGAGAGATTAAAACCCGTAGAATTTGAATGAAAATTAACTAATTTTGGTTAGAGTTACCTGTTTCACATTGTGTGCCATTAAATCCTGGTGCACAGCTGCAGTTGAATCCGTTCACTCGGTCTGTACAGGTCCCGTTGTTCTTACAGGGATGACTTGCGCAATCATCGATATCTGTTTCAAGGTGATAAGGCAGAAAGTTAATAACGGTCACATTCGATAGAACCTGCAACAACCAACAACAAAACTCGATAACAAAACTATGCTTGAAGTTAAAAGATACAACACTGCAAACAACTTAGAAAGAGATTAAAACCCGTAGAATTTGAAAGAAAATTAACTAGTTTTGGCTATAGTTACCTGTTTCACATTGTGTGCCATTAAATCCTGGTGCACAGCTGCAGTTGAATCGGTTTACTCGGTCTGTACAGGTCCCGTTGTTCTTACAGGGATGACTTGCACAGTCATCGATATCTGTTTTAGAAGAAAAGATTGAAAGGATTAAACTGCAATAGCTTCTGTTGATATATTTGACGTAGCCCAGCCCGGAGCAAATAGGCAAAAGAGATCACTAACTAACTAACTTTTAAAATTTTTGCTTTTTATAAAGAAAAACAAAACATCTTTATCAGATATCCATCATTATCATAATCCAGTCAGGGAATGGCAACGGATCTGCTCTTTGAAATATCTCTGTTCTACAAACAATTTCTTGCTGGGTGGGAATCTTCTGGTTCTGAGCACCCGCTGTCAGTTGCACGGGGAAGATAGATCCTGTTTGACTGTTAATTATTAGTCGAGAGAAGATAGCAGACCTGAAACCCATCTCTGTAGCCCTCGGCTTCACGACCGATGTAAGTGCTCTTGTTGTTTTAACTCTAAACAAATAGTTTTGCACGGATGGAGCCCGATTGGGTTTTAAAGCTGGGCTTCTTCTTTATGAAAAGTATCTCATAAATTAAACAGTCTATGTCCAGGTCTTGAACGTTATTCTCGCTATGGAGTCGCTTATTGGAAGGGTTTAATTTATTAAAACACACTCCCGGTTATTACATAGAAAGGTAACATAACTTAAATGTAAAAGTTCGTAAAAAATTGATTTAGCCCCAAGGTTGTACGCATCGCAAATATGCCTTATTTTGTAGAATACAGAGTGTCTAATCATAGAAACAGCCTAGAAAATGAGACATTTTATAGCCCGTAGATGAGGTTTATTACCAGAGGTTTGAAAATAATAAATCGATTTAAAACCCCGAACGTCGAGTTACCTAGTTTAGACATGTCACAACGAGCCAGGACTGCCTCGCCAGGTTTAATTGAATCGAACCGGTAATTACCGCTGACTGCATCTTCTCCTTCACTCGCCCTGATCTCGGCGCACGACTCAGCTGGCAACTCGGGAACGGATCCAAGGGGAACTAAAAATAGAAAAGTCAAGAACATTGTTTTTTTCTTGGCGCTTTTCTGTCATTACTAAACACCACTATTGTTAAGCTCTCTTGACGAAAAACTGCGGGCTTTGTTCGTAGTCCTCGGGATGCAGTGAGATTCTGAGCACGCCTGTATACGACACAATTACTATCCTCAAAAAAAGATAGAGATGAATTGTTCAAAGAAGAACAATACCTATTTTCCTGAATCGTTTAATATAGAAGCGATCGCTGTCCGGAACAAAATCTTCAGGTCTGGCTTCTTTGGTGCGGTTGTTCAACTCACAGATGCCTTGGCTGATGACATAGTTAAAGCTTTGACATCTGACGTCATCATCACACTTGTCTAAACAATTAAGCCAGATTCCGGTCTTCTCCTCGATGTAGGTATGTGCTTTTAACATCATACCACGGTTGGAATATTCGCCTCGAATTATACACTGCTGAGCGTCCAGTTCAAAAACCAACTGAGACATCAGAAGCACCGTGATGGCCACACTTATGCCAGCTTCTGAAACTGTCATATGGAGAGAAAAATATCAAGTCTTACATAATATGTTTCTGGCGCCTTACATAAAACATTTACTGCTAGATGCAAGCGAGCAACTCGCTCTATTATAGCTGAGTGTCAACGAGCAGAAATAGCTCTGAATGGCAGCGACACAACACGCCATCTCTTATTATATGGTGTTGTTTGTAACAATCCTGTAAGTAATCTTGAAACAAATGTAAAAAAGACTATAAAATAATAATCTTGAATCAGGTAATAGTCTACTTGAAGCGTATTTGTCGAATTCTTGCCCTCTACAAACAACGAGAAAATGAAATAGAAACACAAAAAGAGTCTAGAATATCTCAAACAGAGGTGCGGCCTCGATCCGTTACACAATCTCAGTAACGCTCTGTATCTAGGTACCGGCTTGCGACGAAATCATCGAATTTAACTTCAATTTGTGAGAAAACGTGAAAAAATCAGGTTGCGGCCACAATAAAATTGAGAAATTTAAAAACACGGACTATATTTCTACGGTTAGTTTTACCGTGTACTGTAATCCTTTTCCAAAATGCTCTTCAAACTGGAGAAATTTGAAAACGCCGGCTTGTGTTTTAGTGTGGACGGAAAACATTTTGAAAACAGGGCTATTTAAGAAGGATGACATCACGATAATCAAGCGATTTCCCTGTCAGAGGTTTCCTCAAACACAAATCCAAAATGACCGGTAATTGTTGCGTTTTCCAAATGTTTCCAGCGTTGGCTTGACTGAAAACATTTAATGGGTTTTCAGATACGCTCTGTTGCATTAAGAGCCAATTCCTCTAAATACCGCGAATGAGATGACAGCCGCAAAATTTCGGATTTCTTCATATTTTGCCCAAATCACCTCTATAGTGACTTGTTTTCGAAAATACCCTTCAAAGTTCCTGAAGCGCTTTAGTTTTTTTCGTAATCCAGGAAAGTTCGAAAATCGCCTTTATAGCTGCCAGCCGCCGCCGAAAATGGCCGAAAATTGATCATTTTGTTTTCGCTCGTACAGATCAACGCGATCATATCTATCAATATACTTTGGCTAGCTCACAGCGCATTTTTTGCTGTTTCTAAAGCATTCATTTGATTAGCTAAAGCTCCAAATGTGATAATATTTTAGGCCGATACAAGTACCTTCATCGAAGCTCGTAAGCGAAAGGGATAAATTTAGCTTATTTCAATACCGTCAAAAGCCCACTGGTGCACAGAATTTGAAGTCGAAACTAAAAAAGTACCCCTCTAGAGACATAAACGTGTGGTACATTTTGGTAAATTTGTCATTCGTGAAACCAATATGGAACTTGGCCAGCTACATGCATCAAGAACAAAACTAAGCGAATTTGGAAACCTTTTTTCGTCAATAACAGATGCTTGTAATTTGTTGGTTTTTTTCTCCTTTTAGATTGGTCACATGATTACCACTTGCAAACATTTGCAGTTAAATGAAAATAGACGCTGCTTTTGGTACATTGTAATCTTACGCAAATTTATTTCGATCACCGACAAGTGCATATCACCTGAAACCGAAACCTATTTTCCTCCCGCCTATGTTTTTTTTCTTTTTTTTTTCTTTTTTTTTTTTTTGAAGGTGACAACTGTAGCACACATTATTCGTTCAATATCGGCAGTTTTAATTTTTTTGGAAGGCCCCCAGTCGAACCTGACTTCAAGAGAAAAACAAAAATTTTAAACCTGAAGCTCGAGTAAACAATCGATTACAGTTGCATCCATCATGTTTGGCGTAGCCACCACAACCATTTCATGAAGACAGGTACACTCTACTTTGATCAAAGCCTTTCAACCTGGAAAATGGATCATCTGTAAACAGTGACAATTTTGATGCCACAGACTTGAGGTTTAATCCGTAAGTTAAGTTAAGGTTAAGTTAAAGCCCACTGGCATTGTTAAGAAATAGTGCAAAACGCAACGGTAAGAGAATACACGAGAAGATGTAACACTGTTGAAAACATTCAGGAAGTTATCAGTCCGCGAGACAGAGTTATCCTCTTCCGAGAGACCGAGACAATTATCAAGAAAGTACCGTTTCCTGTGAGAGCAGGTAATGATTCTCATTTTTATTCCTCTTATTGTTTTTCGTTCTTTATTTTCCAAGCCAGTATCAATGATATTTTTTTCTTTGTTACCTTTTCTCATCTTAGTATTCATGTGTATTTAATTACAATATTGTGTAAATAAAAGGCGAAACACGTCGTTCGAATTTTCCTTAATTCTCCTCAAATCACGGCGTGAGTCATTCGAAAATTCATCCAGTTCGTCAATTTTGTGACTTTCAATTTCTTCTTTTCCGGCAATCGTGTATGGTTAAATCTGTATGAGCGAGCACCTTCGGAAAATTAGCTATTTATGCAATTACAGGTAGCTTCTGTTTATAAAAACGTTCGTGCGAAAAGTTATTCAACGTAGAGCATTTCTGCGCTAAGATATTGAGTACTTGCGTCAGAAATTCAAAGAATAACTAACTTGACACGGTGCAAGCGACTGCAAAACGGCCTTAAACGGCGGACGTTCGAAACCCCGGGGAGGGGAAACACCAACATGAAAAGGTCAGGGATGCTCCTCGTCTCGGGTAAAAATCAAGAATTCCGGTCTCACTTAGGGTATTGACGAAGGTGGTATCTTTTCGGGGTCTAATGAAGCTCGAGCAACTCCCATATTAGTCTCCTTTAGGAGTTAAATTCAAATTTTCCAAGGAGCATCCCTGACCTTTTCATATGGGAGTTCCCCCCTCCCCCAGGGTTTCAAAGGTGTAACAGGAAGTGGCCCAGTAAAGGGGTGAAGGAGTGAAGGAGTGAAGGAGTGAAGGAGTGATGGAGTGAAGGAGTGATGGAGTGAAGGAGTGATGGAGTGAAGGAGTGAAAGATTTCATGATGAAGTGAAATCGTTGCACCAGTACAACTTGGAAAATAATATTTTCCAACTTAAAAATAACCGTCTCATCGCAGCATTTCTTGAAATCCTGGTCTGAGACCCGGCAACAATAACAAAGCGCGAGCAGTTGGCGAAACTTCATCATCAACTGTCGAAAAGTTCTGGCATAAACAAGATGATTCAACTTTGTATTTCTTACCCGTGTGCTTGCAATTCTTATGGATACAATTGCCCCTGTCTTTTACCACCAGATTTATAGATGAATGTTTCGTTTCCTATCACATTATATGGCAAATACCTCTGAATAAAACACATACTCTGACGTCATTTTCCTTGGAGTGTTCCAACAGTCGTCCGCCATTTGCAAAACGTAAGCAGCAAGACATAAAACCACAAAGGCTTCTTCGTCAATCGCACTACGCTGTCCAGATTTCTTTCTGACAAAGTTTCCAGACTTCACCCTCTTTTAAAGTTCCAAGACTTCGCCGTTCTGTTGGCTAGTCCGAATTACTGTCACGGCGTTAGTTGAGTAAGTACTTGACTTCGTTTGCTGGTCCCACTTCAGACAATTTGGCAAATGTGGATTGCGCGTTTTGCAAAGTTAGTGAAGATGGCGACGTGGACCCCGAGGGTGGCGGGGGGGGGGGGGGGGCACCCATATAAAAAGGACGAAGCTGGCCGTCGCAAATTTTTAAAAGAACCCGTAAGGGGTACCAAGATCCTTTTTTTGTGGGCGTGGCTTGACATTCTTTCTTCCCTAAGAGATACCAATTCTTGCATAGCACATTATCTCCTGTCATAATGTTCTCGGCTCAGTACCCTAAAAGGTACTGCAAAAGCTCCTGCTGTGGACCTTTTGAGGCTAAACACCCTAAGGGCTACCAAAACCTCATTTAACACTTAAAAGGTACGAGGAGCACCCCCGTGATTTTTATATGGAAGTCTGCCCCCCCCCCTTTTTTTCGTGGCGTGGACTGGGAATCCAAACTGCTCCTTGCTCGCCTCGTGTAGATATATTTTGATTTTGTTACGTATTTACATGTCACACTGACCATTTTTTTTTTTGAGATAAAAAGACTGAATCCCAAGAAAATATCGATGTTATATTTCATCCCTACTGAAACCTCTCCATAACGGCCGTTCTAGAAAGGTTCGACTGTATTATCGTTAATAAAACACTACATCTTTCCTATTCAACTTTAAAAAAACAGGGATATTGTTCGTGCTTTTGGCATAGAAACGCTCCGGGGACATGCGTGGGATGGAAAAGGAAGACCTGGGAGACACTAGTCTTTAATGGATACGTGTTGAGAATTTACGTACATATTCACTCCTGTTACTTTCTTTTTGAAAACTATATAGATTACACAGTCAAACCTCCACTAACGGCTACGTCTCCACAGCGGACTCCTAGTCTACAACAGACACATGTTTTGTCCCGGTGGACAGTCTACACGTTCACTCTTATTTTTGCCTCTGAAATGCGCAAAATAAGGTTACAGTACATAATGCCTAACTATTTTATACCGCCTAATTATGGATGTAGAAGTTCGCTATGTCAATAATTGCGACTTCTCAAGGTAAAATAAAGCAACATTTTAGCTCTTCTGAGTGGCCGATTTTTCTGCTAACTATTTCCCGGCTAACGAGGTGTATATATGGGCGCTTTCCATTCGACCAAAAAATTTCCGGCCAAAAATGTCCGGATTTTCTGAAACTTTTCGCAGGAAATTTCCGCACCATTCGCCTCTGTTTCGAAAATTTCGGAACCTATGGTTGTATGGCAAGCGCCCATATTATAGTCTATATAGTTTAGCAGAAAGCAACAGGGGTGAATATGTATGTAAACTTACAGCGCGTATCTGAAATCTGATGCTCTCTAGGTCTCCTTTGTCCTTTTTGTATTCCAGCCCTATCAACGGTGCATTTCTATTCAAAAAGCATGAACGACAAACATGTATTTTAAAGGTAGAGGAAAGGTGTGTTGTACAACTTTTGCGAACACGGACGGTAATACTTTCCAATAATCCACGTAGACATGCCTTGATAGCAGGACCCGCGGTTCTGTGATTCGTCGAGTTCTGTCCTCTTTCCACAATTCTTCTAGCTCTTTTCTTTAGTAATCCGCCCTTCTACTCCCATGTTTTGTTGTGTTCACTCAAACGAGATGGAGACTAACTCGATAACCTCGCGGTTCTATTAACCTCCGTGCACAAACTATAGACCATTGTCACCTTTAATTGTTACATATGTATCTTTTTTTCCTTTTTTATGCTAATATTGTAATTTCAAAACTGTAAGTGCTAAATAAAGCCTGATGTTGAAGTTCAAGTTGAACAACACTCCCTTCGGCCTACATCCTCCAATTTCGTCCAATAATGTTTATTTAGGCTGACAATACGAACCACCTTACTTGCACGAGATAAGAGTTTGGACTCACTCGCCGCCATCATTCACTCACTTTGCAAAACGTCAGAGGTTCATCGACATAATAGATCGTTTTCACTGTCACGCAATAAAAAAATAAATCGAAAACTATCCAGTGGAAAAAGCTATGAAATTATGATGTTATAGAAGATAACTAAATAAGCCACTTCTCCAAGTTTTAGGCCTGTGCATTTCCCCAAACTTCAGGTATTCGTCGAAATGTTTCGCCGATATTTACAGAGCCCAGTATGAAAACGCCATGTTGGTGTACCTCCGTGGTACACCAATATGGCGGCCGGAAAATAGTGTAAACATCTGGAACTTACTTTGGCTATCTAGGCGACTGATTATCAGTACTGATCAAACAAGCATTTACATAAGCACTTTTCCTAATGCTTTAACTTCTAAAAAGGCTCAAAATCATGGGATAAGTATACATTTTTCGACAAACTCGATCATAGCCTTGTGTCACGCACCTCCATAACCCTGAAATTCAAAATGCTCTGGATTCCAAACGAAGCACGCTATTGAGCTGTAAACTTGTAAACTGATATAAATATAGCGCCTCTTGTGCCTGATGAGGACAAAAACTTTGGTGGCTTTTAGAAAGTGATGACGTCACATGAAAACGATCTATTAGTGCAGTGGCCGATTGTCGCGCAATCCACATTTGCAGGATTGTGTAAACTCTGGACCACCAAACAAAGTCAAGTACGTTCAAGTAACGCCATGACCGTTATTCGGACTGGTCAACAGAACTGCGAAGTCTTGGAACTTTGAAAGAGATTGAAGCATGGAAATTCTGTAAGAAAGAAATCTGGACTGCGTAGTACGATTGACGAAGAAGCCTTTGTGGTTTTCTGTCTTGCTGCTTACGTTTTGCAAATGGCGGACGACTGTTGGAACACTACGAGCAAAATGATGTCACAGCATGTGTTTTATTGAGAGGTATGTGCCATATTAGGTAATAGGAAATAAACGATTCATCTATAAATCGGGTGGTAAAAGACAGGGGCAATTGTATCCATAAGAATTGCAAGCACACGGGTAAGAAATTCAAAGGCTGAATCATCTTGTTTATGCCACAACCTTTCGATCTTTCGACCTGCTCGCGCTTTATTATCATTACCTGGTCTCAGACCAGGATTTCAAGAAATGCTGCGATGAGACGGTTATTTTTTAAGTAGAGTGTACCAGTCTACATGAAATTGAAATGGTTGTGCTGGAATATGTACGCCAAACATGATGGACGCATCTTTAATCGACTGTTTACTCACGCTTCACGTTTAAAAATGTTTTTTTTGTTTCCCTTGAATTCAGGTTCGGCTGTGGGTCTTCCACAAAAATTAACAATTCCGATATTGAACGAATAATGTGTGCTACAGTTGTCACCTTCAAAAAAACAAGAACATAGGCGGGAGGAAAATAGGTTCAGGCGATATGCACGTACCGGTGATGGAATAAATTTGCATAACATTACAATGTACCAAAAGCAGCGTCTATTTTCATTAAACTGCGAATGTTTGCAAAAGCTAATCATGTAGTCAATCTAAGAGGAAAAAGAGAAGAAAATTACAAGCATCGTTATTGAAGAAAAAGGTTTCCATTCGCTTATTTTTGTTCTTGATGAAAGCAGCTGGCCAAGTTCCATGCATGTTGGTTTCACGAATGACGAATTTACCAAAATGTACCACACGTTTATGTCTCTCGACGGGATACTTTTTTCGGGCCACAAAAGGGATTTTCATACAACATAATATAGTATGGACTTTTAGAAAATTTTATATTCGACTTCAAATTGTACGTACCAGTGGGCTTTTGATGGTATTGAAATTAGCCCTTTCGCTCGCGAGCTTCGATGAAGGCACTTGTAGCGGCCCAAAATATTATAACATTTGGAGCTTTAGATAATCAAATTTATACTTTAGAAGCAGCAAAATATGCACTCTATGAGCTGGCCAAAGTATATTGATAGATATGATCGCGTTGATCTGTACGAGCGAAAACAAAATGCACAATTTTTGGCCATTTTTGCGGCTGGCGGCTAAAATGGCGATTTCGAAAACACTAAAGCGCTTCAGGACCTTTGAAGGATATTTTCGAAAACAACTCACTATAGAGGTTATTTGGGCAAAATATGAAGAAATCCGAAATCTCGCGACTGTCATCTCGTGCTCGGTATTTAGAGGATAATAACCTGCAAAGCTGACGTTTTTGCTGGGAAAGAGCTGGTTAAATTTGTTCACGTATCACCTTAACTTTTTGGTCGCTTTCTTCAACTCACTGAATCCAAGATATCGCTCCCTTAAACAAAAAGAATACAAAATAGTACGACGAAACGTTCGAGTTTGCTCGCTCGATTAAAACAACCCGCCTAGTAACCTAAAGACAGCAACGTATGTAAAGAATAAAGATGTTTCCCGTGTAATTTGTCTTAATTTAGGGGTTTTAAGACAATTATTTAAAACGGCAACTTTATGCAGTGGAGAAAATGCAATATTCAAATCCACCTGTTATTAGCATTAACTTCCTTTATTAATAATCGAGTGCTTTTGAGCAGGTAAGATGTCGTTCTATTTTTTGCCTACAGAATGCAATGGATGATTACCTTTATAACAGAAGAATAAACCGAAAAAATTTGACACAGCCCAAGGGCGTAAAGTACACATTTATATCTATATATTCAGGATTAAATTCAGATAATATAGAGCCTGATTACATGTAGTAGCAAAGGTTTCTCGGACTACACGTGTGAAACAAGAAAGCCTGTATTTCGATTATTTGCCGTTTGAACTTCACGTAGTTTCTTGCGAGGATTTTTTATTTTCAAAAATATCGCACTGGCTGAAATTAAAACAACAATTTGAGTAGAAATTTGCACGAATGTAAGGGCCATGGTTTTTGTTATTACTCATGCGAATTGCTGTACTAATTGTTATTATGATTTCAACCCGTGTGGTATTGACGTCATTTACTCCATCATAGTGCACTTCAAGAGTAGAGTGGTCACTCATTTTACATATCCCTTTTACCAACAAGTGAGAATATAGCAGGTGTTGACAGAGAATCACTTTTAAGGACAAAGCGACGCTATAAGATAAATGCATGTAGCAATTTGTCACTCGGCGTTTTGTCAAGAATTTTGCGTCGGCAATCGTGTCCAAGGCGATTCCATTGAATTAACCCTAAGGCCCTCTTATCCTGCGTTATTTCTCAAGGAACTTGTGTCAAAGTTGTGTTGCAACACAAGTTCCCTGGAAATTGCCTTGTCTAGTGTCCCTTGAAACAAACAGATCTCGAAACGTTTTCGTTGCAGCGATGTTGTATGAAGTGAACCATATTCTTCTTAATTTTGAAACGATTGCTGTGTCGATGATGCAAGGCATGTTCATTTTAGGGAGCGTTGCCCTAGACAATGTCTGATGCAGTTTACCTCGTAGATATGCAACAAAACATTGACAGAAAAATTATCAAATGAATTCCGGTAAGTGTTATTTCTGAAAAACGAACAGATGCATCAAGAAACTTGATATATCATTGAAAACGGTTTTCTTTACCCTCAAAACCTGTTCCAGTATTTTATACATATTGCAAGAACCATCCTTTAAAATACTAATATACTAGAGTGCTAAATAAAGAAAGTTCCAAGAAAGACAAAGAAGACAAAAATGACTGAACTGCAAATGTGTTTCCCAAATAATCATCACCATCATCATCATCATCATCATCATCATCAAAAACAATTGAACCAATAAGTACCTCAGAAGACGCCTTTTATTTTATCACATGGGTCTTAAATTTTGTACTGTTCACGTTTCGTCAATTAAGGACCAAAATTACTTTCGCAAAAGAGACAGACAGGAGATAAAAATGCTACCCAAAATACTTATCTCTCTCCGTTTTTGTTAGCTAATAAAATAACGTCAGTTTGACCCGGGATAATTTAATCTACGCTGATCTTCGCGAATTCTTACTGAATGTTAATATTTAAAGGGTATTAAATCAACTTTCTTGAAGACGGAAGGCAGCACGTACTAGTCTTGCGACTGATAAACGTGTGATTCTTGGATTCCGAGTAAAATGTCGGTATTTTACGAAGAGAGCAAAATAGGAGTACACGGAAGAAAACATGAACGAGAAGAAGAGGTTGAAAAGAGGAACCAACAACAAACTCAACCCGATTATGAGGCAGAGTTTGGGATGACAGCCCAGGCAGGTGGAGGTTAGGATACACAAAGTAGGAGAGTATAAAACGCGATTTAACTCAAAATGTAAGGACAGTTTCGAACTCACCCTTTGCGTGCGTTGGGTGAAGCATTTTTGAAATCCACGAAAGAAAAACGAGCGCTAAAACAGTCATTTTTACACCGCAACGGATGTATTCAGTTCTCTAGTCAAGGAAAATATCGACATAGTATTAAAGAGATGTGCGCGCAGTCGAAATAACAGCTCCTTACAAACTACACTGCCCAATAAGAGATGGCGCTGCCATTCAGGGCTATTTCTGTTCGTGACAGTTTGACTCCTCCTGCTCTTACGTAGACTTCCCGTTTAACACAGTAAATGGTTTGAACCCAGGAGTATCAGTAGTTCGTATAGTGTGATCGTCCGGGGGAGTGTAGTTCTGAAAAGAACTGTTGTTGGTGACTGACGTTTCGACAACCTGAGCGGAAGTCATCTTCAGAGTCAAGTGAATAGTGTTTGTCAGTCGATGATGTTATAAGTCTGGTCCGTTGAACGTGATTGGTCAGTATAGCCATGATGGTATTGGCTGAAAGACTCGTGTAAAGTTTGTCATCAGTCATTGGTGGGTTTCGATCCGTCTATTGTTAGTCAAGTAGGTCGGTTTTTGGTCCGTCTATTGTTAAGTCGGTCTGTTAGAAGTCCGTTTGTCGGCTTCGTTTCTGTCGTGAATAAGTCGTTTGCAAGGCGCCGGTAGTTGTTGACATCTGTTAAGAGGCGTTTGTTCTAGGTTAGTGTACCAGCTTTCCAGAGTCAGTCGTTGAAAATAGTTTGTACTGTAGGTTAAGCAGTGAGCAGAGTCCCAGTCAATGTTGTGGTTTGTCAGTTGATGATGTACAGCAATGTGATTGTTGGCATCACCATTTCTCGTGGCTCGTTTGTGTTCAGTCAGTCTCGTGTTAAGGTTTCTGCCAGTCTCACCAATGTAGGAAGCCTGGCAGTCGGAGCATTTGATCTTGTAAACTGCTCCCTGTCTGTCGTTAGGTTCGTCTCTGTCTTTCACGTTGGTCAGTAAGTGTCGTAACGTAGTTGTAGGTTTGTGGGCTACACGAATGTTGTAGGGCTGTAGGATCCGTGAGATGGTCTCAGAAGTGCCCTTAATGTAAGGTATAGTCACTGTAGTAACAGGTGTAGGGTTCCTGTTCGTAGCGTCAGCTTCAGTAGGTCGGTAAATGTTTCGTCTAATAAAGTCAGCGTTGTAGTTGTTTTTGTGAAAAACACGTTCAAGGTATCTGTTTTCGTCACGTAAGCTGTCCGGTGTGTCACAAACTAGTTGCGCTCGTCTCGTCAAAGTCTTTATAGTCGTGGCTTTGTGAGAAGTCGGGTTGTAGGATGATTCGTCAAGTAATCTGTCGGTATGCGTCGGTTTTCTGTACACTGTCGTTCGTAGTTCGTTGTTGTCGCGGCTTACCAAACAGTCTAGAAAAGGAAGTTTTCCATTTTCTCTTTAGTAAACTGGATGTCGGCGTTCTGTTCGTTTAGGTGGTCGTGAAAATCGTCAATTTCGTCTTTGTGAACGGCGGTAAAGGTGTCGTTAACGTAGCGTAACCAAAGCGGTATCGTTTGTCGGCAAGTTGCAAGGGCGCGTTCCTCCACGTGTTGCATCGCAATTTCTGCGACAACAACAGAAACAGGCGACCCCATTGCTGTTCCATGCAACTGTTTGTAGTGTTTACCGTTTTACTGAAAGTAAGTCGATGTAAGGCAAAGGTTCAGTAAGTCCATGATGTCTTCTGTAGGTAACGGTAGTTTAACAGTAGATTGTTGTATAGCGGTCTCGGTACACTGTAATGCCAATTGAAGTGGAATACTGGTGAACAGTGATTTCACATCAAAAGACACAAGTTTGTAGTCGTCAGGTATCTGTAGTGTCTTAATAGCGTCAATAAAGTTCTCCGTAGATTGTAGTTTGCGTCTTGATTTGTCAGTAAGGGGTTGCAGTATGGTCGTCAAGTACTTAGATAGTTGATACGTAGGGGATCCACAGAATGACACTATAGGTCGCATCGGTATACCAGGTTTGTGCAGTTTCGGTAGTCCGTAAAGTTTCGGTGGTTGAGGTACTGAACACTTCAGTCGATAGTAGCGTTGAGTGTCAATAGCATCAGTCTTTTTAAGCGTAAGTTTGTCATCAGTCATTGGTGGGTTTCGATCCGTCTATTGTTAGTCAAGTAGGTCGGTTTTTGGTCCGTTTAAGTTACCTAGCAAGTATAATGTAAACAAAACATTTCGATATACGCGGTTTTCAACTACGATTGATGAACCATGGTGTTATCCATTCAAAAGGTCCAAGCTTTTGTTTTTAACAACATTGAATTTCCACGGTATTTTCCTTGTTCTCTACCTTTGTTTATATAATAAGTCAAATTATTCCAGGATTTTGATTGGTTCTCACCTATGATCTATTAAAGGACAAACGCTCAGATGCCATCAATATAACAAACACATTCCCTCCGTTTTGTTTTTTTGTTTTTTTGTTTTTTTTTTAAGGAGAAGGTAACTCCAAAAGGCTTACTTTTTTTCTTCACCTATGGCAAGTAAACATTCAACTTTTTCACTCACCTAATGTAGAAACCAATCCCCCGCCTAGACCCAGTCCGCGCGGCTATGCATAAATAGTTTGGCCTGCGCGCGGGTTACGTTATGTCGGAAGCCATTTGGGCAAAATCCGTTGGACGGGATGAAGTCACGAAAACGCGGCCTGACTGCTGTGTACTCTCTAAAATGACGGCAACGATGTCGAATTTTGGGCTTCTTTGGAGTCGAATTTCATAAGGGAAATCGCATCTTTAGAGGCTGAAACTTCGGTGAGTGGCTAAACTTAGTGCGAGGTTTTTGTTAACGTTGACAAAAAAAAAAATAATTCTTTTTTTGTTGTGATTTTCTGCTTTAAATGGCGGAAAGTTCTCAAAATTTAGATAATATTTTACGTGGGTGGGCGAAAGATAAAGTACAAAAAAGTCTTGTCGAGGCTGTTAACAGGTACGATAAGCTGATTGAAGGGAAAAAACCCGTTTCTTTTCTAGGACATGACTCGGAAAAAAACACTAAAGCAGTCTCAGTCGGCAGTCGAACGAGACTACATTAACCAAAAAAAAAAAATGGTGTTACTTTAAGGTAAGAAACCATTGCTTTGTCTCGAATAACAAGCCCACTAATGAAAATGTTTTATATGAGATTAAAATATTTAGAGTATTTAACTTCTGTCAGTCTTAAAATAATTGTTGACACAGATAGATGTCTGGAATGAAACAGCGCAACACCACTTCTTAAAATCAGTTAAAACAAAACACATATAAACCTTGCTTTTGGACGCGAATGCTTTGGCAGCAAGTAAAGTATAGCTAAATTCAGCTCACGGCCACTTGTATCGCAGCGAGAAAATATCTCCGACACAATATCAAATTGATTTGAGAATCATCAACCACAGGGGACACAAATTCAGTCACTAACGCTCCTTTCATTCAAAACTGGAATCAAATGACCCCCAAGGTGTCGATGTTGTCAGCAACTGCAAGTTTTCCGAGCATGTTTTTCAACTCCTGCAATATTCAAGGCAACATCCAGGTTTTCAGCTCACAGCGGTGCTGTGATGACAAAAACTGACAAATAAAAAAATTGCTTTGTGCACGTGGTTTAATAAACGCAATGGCAATTCACCGCTTGAAGGACGTAATAAGAGAGATTTTTTTATAAGAAGGCCGAAGAGTTTGTTTCGGCTTACCTGAAAAAAAAACAAAAAAAAACATGTTTTTAAACTTTGATTTTTCAAAAAAAACCAAAATTTTTCCCATTGAGAAAAATGAAAATGCTAAATCTTAACTATAGATCCCCAACCTTTGCAAAGAGATTACTGAAGACGGGTTTAAAGTATGTTTCTAAACTTGGATTTTTCGAAAAAAAAAAAAAAACAGAATTTTTCCCATTAAGAAAAATGAAAATGCTAAATCTTAAGTATAGATCCCCAACCTTTGCAAAGAGATTACTTAAGACTGTTTTAAAGTGTTTGACACGTTAAACTTGATTTTTTCAGGGGCAGCTGGTTTGAAAGCCTGTCAATGTTCCAAAATCGTAAGGGTGCTCTGAACCCCCTCTGAAGAATTTGTTTAACTTGACAGAAACTTATTTTTGTCCCTGATTCTGTCAATAATGACAAAATGGGGGTCTGTGAACTTGTTCTTGTGTTATTGTATTATATTGTAAGTTTGTAAAAATTAGTCCTTCAAGTGTCGTGAGTAATCGTATTGTATAACAAATAGTGTAGGTAACTCTATTAGTATTATAAGCAGTGCAAGTAGCCATGTTAGTATTGTAAACAACATACTGTAGAAAGGCCACTCCCCATTCTCTCCAAACATGTGCCTGCGAAGCAAGTTTGCTTGAAGTTCAGTTCTTCGCAGCAGTAGCAGCTCCATATGTAAGAACAAATCCAACTCTGAATGTTGGCAGATTTAATTGTCGCAATGAGCGAGGAGAAAAGACGATTTCTAGTTGCTCTAGGAGCAAACCGGTAGCCATTGCAGTCTGTCATCGTCGTCTTTCCTAAGGTTCCTATTCTCGATAATGCTCGTATGTGTACTAACAATTAAGTCCTGGGGTTTTTCTCGGGAGACCAGTCAGAAACATTGCATCACTAGTATATCTTTATGTGTCGAAAAATTGAACAAATTCGAACCGAAGTTTGTTTCTTCAGGTGTCCTGCAAGTATTGTACCAACAAAATCTACACTGAACTGAATGGAAAGAGGAGCTGTCAATGATTTTTTTTTTTTTTTTGGCTTGTTGCTTAAACCGGTTGCAACGGTGCAATAAGTAAAACATTTATTTTGATCAGTACTAATTTGTGAAGGTAATTGAGATGCGCAGAGTTACAAGTACTTATAACATGACTCCGAAGAAATCTCTCCAAATAAAACTCAAATTCCGTGAACAAAAAACAGACTACTTTAGACGAATTTTATTTAGTTTAACATTCTGGAACGCGTACATGAGTTTTTTTTGTTTTTGTTTTGTTTTGTTTTTTTAGCTCAAATATAGAGTTTACAGTTTGTACTTCTAATTTAATCAATTCAATCCTGCGTTTATCCGCCCACAAGTAGCACGCAGCTCACAAACATTTCCACCCAAATCTCTACATGTGGGCTCTTTAGTCGTTATTAAAACAGACTGAGCGAGACGAGCGAGACAGTCGAGCGAGACTACATTAACCCAAAAAAATTGGTGTTACTTCAAGGTAAGAAACCATGGCTTTGTCTCCAATAACAAGCCCACTAATGAAAATGTTTGATATGAGATTAGATTATTTAGAATATTCAACTTCTGTCAGTCTCAAAGTAATTGTTGACACAGATACATGCCTGGAATGAAACAGCACAACACCACTTCTTAAAATCAGTTAAAACAAAACACATATAAACCTTGCTTTTCGACGCGAATGCTTCAGCAGCAGGTAAAGTATAGCTAAATTCAGCTCAAGGCCACTTGTATGGCAGCGAGAAAATATCTCCGACACAATATCAAATTGATTTGAGAATCATCAACCACAGGGGACACAAATTCAGTCACTAACGCTCCTTTCATTCAAAACTCGCATCAAATGGCCTCCAAGGTGTCGATGTTGACAGCAACCGCAAGTTTTCCGAGCATGTTTTTCAACTCCTGCAATATTCAAGGCAACATCCAGGTTTTTCAGCTCACAGCGGTGCCGTGATGACAAAAACTGACCTGACATTTTCAGCATCTTCTATAAGATTTGTGGAGTTCACAGCTCAATTCTGCTTTCGCTGTAATGCGCAGTTCAATTCCACCTGTTACCATCCCCCCGGGCAACCCTGGGACTAATCCTGTCCGTCGTGCCTAGTGGTGGGGAATCCACCGTAGGAAAGAAGATGGCGGCTGAACATTTTACCACAATACCAATACAAAGAAAGCCAAATGTTTACGATATTTGTTCCTGTACTAAGGACATTGTGCAGCCTAGGTTTGAAGAATTTATACTTTTCTGTACATTTTTATAAACGTTGCTAAGGTTTACGTACGCTAAGAACTATGGGTAAACGTACCAGTCGCAATCTTTTTTTTCCTACGGAGGATTGTTTAAGGCGGTCTTGCCCTCGTCTTGCAACGGTGCAATAAGTAAAATATTTATTTTGATTGGTTCTAATTTGTGAAGATAATTGAGATATGCAGAGTTACAGGTACTTACCGTATTTTCTCAATTAAACGCCCCCGGCGTTTATTTGAAAATTGGCCCCGTGGACCCGGCGTTTATTTGAAGCCGGCGTTTAATCGGGGCCCGGCGTTTATTTATGAAGTGCAATATTCTGTCATTTTTTTCAGATTGATTTATTCACCTATCCTCCGAAACCAAGGGCAGTTTGTCAACACGAAATGACTTTTCCATTCGGTAAACTGTCCCTGAGTCTTGGAGGATGATTATTGCTAAAAGATACAGCATTATAAACAGCACATGTATGTTACAATCAGGACATGTGGCACTGAACAGAACAAAAATATGTAAAATAAATAAGAGCAAGTATGGATACAAAGTTTTAAGTTCCGTATAAACGGCAATGTCGCCATCGTTCTCCTTGATACTATCAGTTAAGCGTCCGCATTTACGATTTTTAATGTACCTTAATCGTCATAAACAACAAACTCGTGAACTTCTTCTTCACAGATGTCTGGCTCTAAATCCGCGAACGGATCGTTTTCATCAACAGGAGCAGCATGTTGCAGTGCAATAAAAAAATGCTGCGGCCCTTTCTGTAAACTCCTGCCTTCCATTACTAAGTGGGTTGTCTGCCTTAAAACAATGGATTTTGTCATCCTCTGATCCGTTTATGGGCAATGAGACAGCACACGCTTCAAAACTCTTCTTGATTACGTCATTTGGGAGGCTCTCCCAGACCGATAATATTCTCTCGATACAGCTGCGCCGTGGAGGTGCCTTTATTCGACCAGCCGGGGTTACTTCATGCTCTGTTTCTGCCATCCAGTCATTGTACGTTATTTGGCACAGATCCTTAAAAGGCTTGTTCCATGACACGTCGGGAGCCTGGATATATTTTGTGCAGCCACCAGGTACCAACGCTGAATCGACACCAGCCTGCCGAAGGGCTTCTTTTACTCCATTCGTCATATGGCATTTGTATGTGTCCCAGACAAGAAGTCTCGGAGCAAATGATAGGCGGCCTACAACATACTGTACCCATTCGACCGTCAGGCTTTCATTCATCTATCCATTGGCCCAGGAGCGGATGACGCACTTTCCGGATAAACGTTTGTCTTCATTCATCCTCTTTACATCTCTTTTCCCACCTCTGAAGGCGATGAATGGCTTTAGTTTTTGCCCATTTGCCTTGGCCGCTAGAAAACAGTTACTCTATCTTTTTCATGTTCAGTTGACCTTATGGTGACATTCGATGCCCCAGCCTCATTCACATGTACAGTAGTAGAGCTTGGCATATCAAGCCAGATCGGTGTTTCATCCATAGCAATTACGTTTTCCTTTGCATACTCCTTTTCATGGAATTTGCGCCTCACGTTAAGAATAAAACTGATGACACGATCAATAAGGTTTCCGGGGTCATGCTGTGCTAGGGAGGTACGTTTGCGCAAAGTTAATCCATGTCTGTTCATAAAGCGAGCTATCCAGCCATTGCTTGCTTTGAAGACTTCTTGGGATATCTCTTTGTTGTTGTCAGAACCAGCGGGGGCATCAGTCTCGTTCGATGACTTAAGCTCATGCCAAATAATCTTTCCTTTCTTGCTAATTGCCCGCCTGGAAACGCGCTGACCTCGTGGCCCTCATATCGTGAATCCACTCGAGCACTCTTTCCTCAAGCTCAGTTGAAAGAGACTTTCTCCCGCCACCGTTTAGTCTTTTCCTTGGGTTTGCTGCATTCTCAAACTCCGCTTTCTTTTGGCACCATTCTCGGATTCTCTTAGCGTCCACGCGAAATTTTCGTGCGGCGGCTTCCTTGCTGTTGCTTTCTGCATAAGCAATTGCTTCGAGTTTTGTGCTTATGCTATCACTGTGTCGTTTCTTTCCCTTTCCACTAGTTGCACCTCTCTGCAGAGGCGATTTCTGATCATTTTCTTGACTTGATCCACTGGGAGATTCAGTGGAATTGTTGATAGTATCGTTGTCCATGATCCTAACAACGATTGAAAAAAGTTGACGTGCCGGTACACTGTTATTTTACGCCATGAAGCATGTTAAATGCCAGGTCAAGTTTATGCACGTGTGTGGTCACGCATGTAACGCAACCATCCGCTCTTGTTGCTTTCCTCTGCTAAGACGGCTAAGTTAGGTGGTATTTGGTCTCTATCCTTATTGTAGTAAGACCTTAATATACGTATGGCTACTCAAGAAACCGAGGAAACATTTGAATTTGATTGCTGTGTGCGAGGGTACCACGTTACCGAAAAACACTGGAAAGATATTGCGATCGGCGAAGGTCTTATTGTAAGTCATGAAGAAAACAACAAGTACGATCCGTGTGCGATGGCTGTTTACCGTGTGCATGACCCTGATAATGAGAAGATAAATGTAGGGCACATCCAATCGAACTCTCTTCCGCTCTTTGCTTCTTTGTAAAACATGGAGGGAAAATTTCGGCTAAAGTGAGACAGGAAACCTACCGAGCTAGCAACTTGGAACAAGGCGGCCTTGAAGTCCCCATTTCTATTCAATGTGCGATTTCCTCTCAGAAAGGACAACTTATGACGAGATTGAAACAGCTCATAAACAAACGCTGGAGGGATCCTCGCAATGTTAGTGACAGTGAGCACTATAACACACGAAAGAAAGTGCGTCATCAGTAATAAGACTTAATGACAACACGAACACGAACATTTTGTTTTATTTTCTTGTACAACTACTATTCTTGTTATGTTAAGCCGGACTTTTCCTTTTGAACGTTTATTAAGATTATCAAAACACCATAGCGTACTAGTATGTCGCAGCAGTGCTATTTAATAAGAGAAAAATCAAATTGTTGGTTCGAACGCAAATAAACGCCGGGGCCTCGAACAAACGCCGGGGCCTCGATTAAACGCCCCCGGCGTTTATACGAGGCCGGCGTTTAATCGCGGTCCGGCGTTTAATTGAGAAAATACGGTATAACAAGAGTCCGAAAAAGTCTCTCCAAATAAAACTCAAATTCCGCGAACAAAAAACAAACTACTTTAAACGAATTTTATCTAGTTTAACATTCTGGAACGTGTACATGAATTTTTTTTAAAACTAACATATATTTACAGAATCATTGCATTCATGTCTGGATGGAACAACTGTCTTAACTATCGAGTTTACAGTTTTTACTTCTAATTTAATCAATTAAATCCTGTGTTTATCCGCCCTCAAGTAGCACGCAGCTCTCAAACATTTCCATCCAAATCTCTACATGTACGCTCTTTATTCGTTATTAACAGACTGAATAATGTTTTATGAAGAGAAGTTATTCTTCGCCCTATTTCTTATACTTTTTAACACTGACGACAAGTTAATGTTGAAAACAAACCATGATTAAGTGGCATGTTTTGATTTCCCAACAAAAACACCTTTCGAGGTAACATCTTACGTTCCATCCAGACGTCTGGCACATTTACACAATAAAAAAAATATTTACACCGACAGGTTATAACTGAATCATGCATTCAGGAAGAGTGTACTAGCACAGAGGTTTTTCTCTCAATTCCCAAGGTAATTCACGTTAATTTGCTTTGATTTTGCCTTGCTACCCTTAGTGATTGTTTTAAAAGACTAGCGTCCCATTTTCAAGCAATCCTAGCTAAGTCTCGCTCGCACATGTTTTCTCGAGTTCGTATTCGAGTTCAATATTGCTTCAGTCGAATGTCGGTGTCCTTTTTGATTCGTCAGAATGATTGCTATGGTTCTCCTTTTGCCACAGTGAATTAAAAACCTCTCTATGAGTCGAATATTAAAATATGTTGGATAAGTCGTTACTAAACGTTGTATTGTACGTAACGTAATTTAATTAGTACTGCGCTAAGATGGCATTGGGCCTCAGTGTAGCGTGATAGCGCGCAAGTCATTCGTACAGTTTGAAAATTGTATTTAGATTGAAAATGAATTTTTTATTGTTTTTATTTGTAAGTTGTGCAATGGACAAGTAAAGAGATACTGTAATGCTAGTTTTACAATTTTACATTAAAAAGGGATACACACACACACAAAAAGAAAAAAAAAAGAAGAAAAGGGGAGGTAAAGAAGCCTATTACAATGTAAATATAAATAGATCTCTACATACATCATCACAAAACATAAACTAAATTAACTGAAGCAAGGTAGAAATTTGTTCCATTTTTTATAATGTTTTACCAATTTATTGCTGTTAGCTGCAATTTTCTGTTCAATCTGGCAAGTTGCTTTAACCTTGGCTATGAAGACCTTTAGAGAAGGATGTATGATATTTAATTTACAGTTATAAATATAATATTTAGCTAATAAAATAATATGGTTTAGAATATGAAAGTCCTCTGCGACATTGAATACTCCAAAGATAACATTTTCTAGCGTTAAGGATGTCGAGATTACCTTTTTTTCAGAAATCCAGGAACAAAGCAACTGCCAGAAAGATTTTGTTGCATTGCAATGAAAGAATAAGTGCTCAGGGGACTCGACTTCTGTTTGACAAAAGGCGCAAAGTGGAGAGTCAATCATTTTAAGTCTGAATAATTTTTTATTTGTAAAAACAACGTTATTTAACAGCTTGTACTGAAATTCCCTAGTTTTTGTATCATGTGTGACCGTAAACGGAAGAGAGTAAATTTCCTTCCATTCCAGAGAAGGATTTGGATATTTTAGTTTTATTTTCTTTTGACCAGAAGGCGCCGTTTGCTTTTTGCGTTTAAATTCATTGTAAAGCATTTTCGAAGTAACTTTCAAAACATTTACCGTAGCGTTTTCTATGTTAATTTGAAACTTGTCATTCGAGGGGGAACAAATCTGTTGCTGACTTTGTTTGATGATAAGCTTCCATTCATTAGGAATAGCATTAACGATGCCCATCAATTTAAAAAGGTGGACAGGAGATAGTCGAGCTCGTAATAATTTTTCACTTTCGAGAAACCTACCATTGTCAGATATCAAATCTCCTATTTTAACAATTCCATGGACAGCCAGGTCTTTTATATAACACGATTTGTTCTCAATAAGGATAAACTTATTGTTCCATATTGTTTGGTTAACAACATCGTCATAAGAAACAACGTTTGTTGTACTAACATAAGACCACGCATCGAGACACTCTTTGTAGAAGTCCGGTAGATAAATAGGAAGTTTACGGGTGTCAAAATTGCAGCATAAAATAGATTTTCCGCCAATGTCACCTAAGAACGCTTCAAGGACGCTCTTCCAAGGGCTATTGTAGTCTTCAATGAATCGTTTCAATGCAATAACTCTCTGTGACAAAATAGCTGATTGGATATCGAGCATTTTTAGGCCACCGTTCTCTATATCATTAATAAGAGCAGTGCGTTTTATCTTGTCATTCCGTTTCTAGACAAAACCATAGAGCAGTTTGTTCACATCTTTAATAAGATCTTTTGAGACTGAGATTAGTGAGGCCTTATACATAAATTTGGGGATAGCAAACGTTTTAACGATTTGAATTCTGCCGAGTATTGTAAGACCTCGCCACCTCCACATATTAACAGTTTTTTTTTAATAGACTTGAGAATAGAATTGAAGTTTGAATTCCTTCTCGTTGTCTTATGATAATCAAAATAAATTCCTAATATCATGATTTTAATCGATGTGCACGTTTTATGATAAAATTCTTCTTGTATTAATTTTTGCGGTCCAATTGCAAATAGTTCAGTTTTGTCATCATTTACACGTAGACCGGAAAACCTCGAAAAGAATTTAAGAATTACAAATAGGTGCAAATAAGAAAGCCTATCTCTTAAAAGACATGTTACATCATCAGCAAAAAGGGTTAATTTTATTTCCTCATTATTGATTACTAAGCCGTGGATATTACGATCTTGTCTAATGAAACATGCAAGTATTTCCAAAGATAGAATGAAGAGCAGAGGTGAAAGCGGGTCACCTTGTCTGACTCTACGGCTGACAGAGAAAAAATTGGTGGCGAAACCATTGTTTAAAACGCAACTTGATAGATTTGTATAAAAAGTTCGGATCCATTGCAAAAAATACGTTCCGAAATTAAACTTTTGCAAAACTTTGACCAGGAAAGCTCGGTTAAGGGAATCAAAAGCCTTGTCAAAATCAATTGCTACCAGAATTCCGGATCTGTTATTTCTCTTTGCATATTCTAAAATATCATCGATTGTTCTTATCGCGTCAAAAATTGATCTTCCTTTGATAAACGCATTTTGGCTGTGATGAACAAGGAAGGGTAAAATTGATTCCAACCTCATAGCCATTGCTTTAGATGCAATTTTGACATCCATGTTTATCAGTTTTTTAGAAGTCTTTTGTCTTTATCTTTCTTTTCAATTAGCGTAATCATTGCTTGCTTTTGGGAGGTGGACAATTCACCATGGTGATGCGCGAAATTTAGACATTCAACGAGACATCTTCCAACAAGAGGCCAGAATGCTACATAAAACTCAACCGTTAATCCGTCGTTTCCAGGTGTTTTATTTTTCTTAAAAGTTTTTAAAGCTGCGAAACATTCACTCATAGTAAGTTGTTTGTCTATTGAATCGCGTTGTTCATCTGTTAATTTACTGGTATTCACTGCACTGAGAAAACACTCAATTAAATTTTCGTCCGAATGGTCGACCTTTTATCATACAAGTTTGCATAAAATAACCGAGTTTCATTTAGAATCTCTTTAGGATTTGTCGTACTTTTGCCATTTTCTGTGTTTAGTTTTCTTATGCAGCTTATCTTTTTTCGAGAGTTCTCCAGATTCAAGAAGTATTTATTACTTTTTTCGCCATATTCATACCAAATCGCCCTTGATCTTACAATTGTTCCTTGTGCAATAAACTCGTACATACGGTCATAGTCTGTTTGAAGAATTTCTAAATCATTCAAATTTTTTGAGCTTGGGTCTTTATCGCATGCCATTTGACAATCTTTTATCTTCCTTTCCAAACTCGTTAATGTTGCTCTTCTTTCTCTAGCCTTCGATTTACTATAGACAATCGTTTCTTGTCGAATTTTATATTTAATATAGTCCCACAGAACACGAGGATCTTCAATTTCTCTACCTTCCTCAATCCACGTACAATATTTGTCTCTAATGAGTGATACATACTTTTCATCATCAATTAAGCTTGCATTGAACTTCCAAAAGGAGGGCCCATGACGTTCGTCTTCAATTCCGTTAATAAACAATGTGATTGCTGAGTGATCCGATTTAATCGCAGGTATAATGTCTACGCTCTCTACATCTTCTTGCAAACTACTTGATGTTAGCCAGAAATCTACTCGTCGTTGAATTACTGGATTTTTTTGTCGCCACAAAAAACGCCTCTCATCCGGAATCCTAACTCTCCAGATGTCTATTAAGTCAAATGACAGGCGGATTTGTTCTGTTATTTTGACGGATTCTTTTAATTTAGGCTTTCCTCCTAAGCCATCAAACTCAGGATCTAAGATTACATTGAAATCTCCTCCAATGATTATATCCCAATCAGCTTCTAAATTTAGACTATCAAGCTCAGTTTGGATCTCCTGGGAAAAGATGCACTGCTCGCTGGTTTTATTTGGAGCATAAATATTGACAAAAAATGTAATGGAGCCACAAAGTTAATTCATACTGTCTGTATTTACCATTCTAGTTGCAAGACCTTGTCTGTTGGTAGCTTAATTAACAGCTTTACGCTGGCTGCTATTTTAATACCTTTTTCCATATTATTGTGTAACGTGTTTGTTCTTTGTATGTTTTCAACACTGTTGTTTTTTGTCATTGTTCGGTTTTCATTTTCCGGGAGGCTTTATCACCTCATTCTAATTTTCGTCGCACATAAGTCCTTCACATTGTTTTCTCACACAAAGGAGCAAGGTAAAAGTTATTTTTCTGTACTTAATTTGTCTAATTCACAAAGCGTAATGTAAATTTTGGATTGTTATCATTCAATGCTCGGGGAATTCGAACTTTTGAGAAGCGAAAGGCACTCTTTCACTGGTTGTCTAAAAATAAGGCCGACATAGTCTTTTTGCAAGAAACTTACAGTTCGCCAGATGTAGAAAATTTATGGGAAACCCAGTGGAAAGGAGTTCTTTACTTTGCTCACGGCTCTGAGCATAGTAGAGGTGTTTTGATTCTTGACAAAGAAAGGCTTAATTTTGAATTGAAATCATGTACACATGATAAGAAAGGCCGTTATATCATTTCAATGGGCAATGTGCAGGAGCAGCCGTTTGTTTTTTGTCAATATTGAAAATGAATTGGTTTCTGCTGGAATCTTTAAGAGAACTAATAACTTCGTGGAATCCAAATTTAACCAGGGAAGAGATTTGGAGGGATAAGAGTTACTTTCATCCTCAACTTGAATTTCGTTTAAGTTAATTTGTTACTATTTGAAATGTATTTTTGCATCATGAACAAATTAATCAACAATAATTCCAACGCTTTTCTTTTGACTCCTGGTGCCTTTTGTCGCACGGAAAACTTGACAAAAGCACTATCATGCCACTGGCCCTTTGAATAACTCTAGCGCTGCGGTAAATATAACTGAACATACATGTATATGTATACCTTAGTTGTACTAATCCCATTAAACATTACATTATTTTGAGTAAAGAGGGGAATAATAATCACTGTTATAATAATAAAGGGTCCTTATTCATAGTTTCAAATAGACTTTAAAACTTACAAGGTACTTATAGACTTAAAAACTGTCCCAATAATAACAATTTTAACTATAATCACACTTGTAAGCAAGGCAATTTTGGGCATTTTGTAGTTTCGACCAGAAACTGTCTCGCATGCAAATGAGAAAAGTTGAAAAGGGTTATTGATATTCATTACTTATTAAGAATGGCTGACTGTTAGGATCGAGAAACGCCGGTCAACGACCCATTTGGCAAATCGCTCATATTTTGCCCAAAGATACCCTTAGGTGATCTAATTCTAAAAATCATATCATAAGGTTCCAGCGAATTTTTATTTTTCAGAAATTCGCGAAACTTTGAATGCGCGGTCAAAGTGCGGTTTTTCGTGTAATAAAATGACCGAAATAAGGTGCGAGGACGAAGCGCTGCTTAAGTCTTAAAATAGATTAAATTGACTTCAAACTTCACACAAATGTGGAACAACCACTCTAATTTATTCCTCGTTTTAAACTAATCTCAGATATGTTAATATAATGGTTTTCCAAACCATTTTAAAAACACCTATGAAGCGTGTGAAAAATAACGGCAAAATATAGGTCATGTTTAACAGCATAAAAATGCATCTGGTACCTCACTTTCCGATTATTTTACTTTACAGCCTTAAAATATCATTATTAGACATATGCCATGCCAAGTTTCATGCTCGAACTCGCAGTATTTCCCTTTGAGAAAAACGAAAATCTATGTCAATGGGTTGGGCGCAAATGACACAACAATTATACACGAACAAGAGACAAATCAATTTCAAAAGCGAAAATAAAAGACTATCATTAATCAATTCAATCAATTAAGCAATTCACTACTATCAGTAGAAATATAATGTCCTCATAATGTCCACTAGATAAAACTGTTTTTAGACGTTTTCGATCTTTGATTAATTTCCTGTCCACCGTCATGTCTAGTTTGTCATCGCGTGTATTTCTTAATGTAAACAACACTGTGAATGGTTCTCATGACAAACGTACAGAGGTTTCCTGGAACCTCGATGTTTTCGATTCACCAAAACGCTTTAAGTTCGTTAAGACACAATAATGGGTCAACTTGGAATGCTGTTTAGCATTACAGACGTTAAAGGACTGTAAATTAATCAAGTTGAAATATCTTGAGGCAAATCAAAATCGCGCCCTTATTCTAATTGCTAAACAGCCGATCTCCGTTCAAGTTCAAGAAGTCGAGAGGTTAATTCGGCAATGTATCACCGGTACAACAACAAAATCAAACCGAGGTCATCAAAAGTGTAAGTTTAAAAGTGTAGTGGTAAGTTCGAAGTAAATTTCGCCTATATGAATTGGAAACAAGAAGTGAAACGGTCTGACCCGAAACAAATAAACGAAATGTTAATACGACTAATTTTATCCGAAAATGTTGCAGAAAACATACCTAAAAGCCGTCGATTCCCCTCAATACCACTCCACATTGCCTTAAAGAGGCCAAGCTTTCTGCTGTAAGAATCAGGGGCCTCATGAATCTGTTTTTATTATATCGGCAACCATGCTGCGTGGCTGATATTCGAGACTCAGTAAAAGTTGTCACACAACCGTGCGAGCAGCCCAGTCACGCTTTCACTGCTTTCGCGCAAATGTTCAACATTTCGCAATTACAAGTTTAAAGTGGTGGCAGTAGATTGAAATGCGCTTTTTAAAGCTGTCCTATCCAGGAGCAATTATTTCTTGTTCTTGAATGGCTTTTAGTTGTAGCTACAGTCGGGGAGGGGGGGGAGGGGGGGGGGGGGGCTACTTCCGAAAATTTCGAATGTCTGTATGCCGTGGAAGATTAAGTGGTCTCTAGCTCTTAACGCCAACACTGAAACACCAGATGATTCTCGAAGTATCACAGGGATCACTAAGCAAAATAATTTTGAGTTTAGCTCGGCTGAGTCAGATACCTGTTGGCGCGCATATTGCATTGACCGTGGACAGGTGGAAAAACAGTTAAACCGGAAAAGCCTGTTGCACATTCTAATTCAGCGTTGTCCAACACGCAATCGGTCTGGTTGTAATGCTACTCGTATTTGATAGAATCTCAAGTTTTCTTTCGACACATACTCACGTACTGGGGTGGTGACATACTACTAGATGGGCGTGGCCGGGAGCCACGAGTCAAGTCAGTCAACTCGCAAAGCTCAACCGAGAAGAGTGATAGTGAACCACTGATGGAAGGACTGCAGATTGTCCCTACGCCTTACCCTAATAGGCCTCTGTGTTATTCTAATGAACTGATGCTGTTACAATGGTACTATTTAGCTTGATGAACATGCTAATGGTCAGGGGTTTCTTTTGCAATTTAGTCAGACATCGCTCTTTGTTTATTTCTGCTGGAAGCCTCGTTCTCTGAAGGAGACTTCAGGTCATTTTGTAAAGAGGTACGAACACTGCGACCTCAACATCAGTGCCAGTATCAACGGGTGTGACCGAGGAAGCGTCTGCTGATGTTTCCACGGATAGTAACCATGCACGACAGGGTGTATTAATGCCTTCAAGGCAGCTGCATTCGTGTCTTTCATAGGCTGTCTACTTTAGAGAGACACTTGTCACTGGAGAAATGTACTTAGTCCCTGGAGAGACATTCCTTTATGGACTTAGCCAAAATGTGCTACAAACCCTGCTTGGAGCAAGCGTTGGCGCTTAACTCAAAGCCACAGTAGGTCACCAAAAAGGGGGTTGGGCTCTTTGGGCGGTCAATGACAAGCAGCAATCGTATCTCATGGCAAAATCCCGCGTTGGTCAAACGACAGGCCCAAAGCTTGACGCCGAAATGGTGTCGCGGGAGATGCGCAGAGCCCGGGACCCTTATAATATTCGTCTTTTTCAGGTGCTAGTTTTTCTCTCAAAAAGTGACGCTCTGCGCCAAAGTGATCCTGATGATATGCATATTCAGGCATCTGAAGAGGAGAGCAATTTTAGTCAGGTAAAGGAAGTTGTAGAAATAGTTCAGCTCCAGCATCCTTTGGTATACGACCAGCAAGACCCCTGTGCCTTGGCGATGGAGGGTGGCCTAAAGAACCTGAAACTGCCTATGCTACGGTGCGGGTGCAAAGACATGGGATTAGATATACCTCTCCCATTCGTGCGCGGAATAGCTCCATACTCAGCGCTTGTGAAGTATTTTACTAACAACTGCACTTGCCGGAAGTATTTTTAGGAACTATCGATGTTTGACTTCTTCGGTATTGAGCAAACATCTCTTGCCGGGGGGGGGGGGGGAGAGGATCGTCAAATATTTGTAGAGAGGGAGAGGGAGTAGAGGAGGGAGATTCTTTAGAGGAAAAACTAACGGCCGAATCGTCTCAACCTCGTTCCCAGCGAATTTGGGAACGAGAGGGTGGTAAGATGAGAGACTCTGCGAACGAGGTTGGAATCGTCACCCTTTCCAAATTCGCTGCAGCGATTAATTTGCCTTTATCAACTTAGAAACAGATGATCTAACGTACTTTTTCCCGTCACTGCGCGCAGGCGCAGCGCAACAGTGCCATAACAAACTAATCACTCTAGAACATCTGAAAACACAAAGAACTACTTATTAACGATTCTTTTACACTGCAAAAGAAAACCTTTACCATTAGCATGTTCATCAAGCTAAATAGTACCATTGTAACAGCATCAGTTCATTAGAATAACACAGAGGCCTATTAGGGTAAGGCGTAGGGACAATCTGCAGTCCTTCCATCAGTGGTTCACTATCACTCTTCTCGGTTGAGCTTTGCGAGTTGACTGACTTGACTCGTGGCTCCCGGCCACGCCCATCTAGTAGTATGTCACCACCCCAGTACGTGAGTATGTGTCGAAAGAAAACTTGAGATTCTATCAAATACGAGTAGCATTACAACCAGACCGATTGCGTGTTGGACAACGCTGAATTAGAATGTGCAACAGGCTTTTCCGGTTTAACTGTTTTTCCACCTGTCCACGGTCAATGCAATATGCGCGCCAACAGGTATCTGACTCAGCCGAGCTAAACTCAAAATTATTTTGCTTAGTGATCCCTGTGATACTTCGAGAATCATCTGGTGTTTCAGTGTTGGCGTTAAGAGCTAGAGACCACTTAATCTTCCACGGCATACAGACATTCGAAATTTTCGGAAGTAGCCCCCCCCCCCCTCCCCCCCCCTCCCCGACTGTAGCTACAACTAAAAGCCATTCAAGAACAAGAAATAATTGTTCCTGGATAGGACAGCTTTTAAAAGCGCATTTCAATCTACTGCCACCACTTTAAACTTGTAATTGCGAAATGTTGAACATTTGCGCGAAAGCAGTGAAAGCGTGACTGGGCTGCTCGCACGGTTGTGTGACAACTTTTACTGAGTCTCGAATATCAGCCACGCAGCATGGTTGCCGATATAATAAAAACAGATTCATGAGGCCCCTGATTCTTACAGCAGAAAGCTTGGCCTCTTTAAGGCAATGTGGAGTGGTATTGAGGGGAATCGACGGCTTTTAGGTATGTTTTCTGCAACATTTTCGGATTAAATTAGTCGTATTAATATTTCGTTTATTTGTTTCGGGTCAGACCGTTTCACTTCTTGTTTCCAATTTATATAGGCGAAATTTACTTCGAACTTACCACTACACTTTTAAACTTACACTTTTGATGACCTCGGTTTGATTTTGTTGTTGTACCGGTGATACATTGCCGAATTAACCTCTCGACTTCTTGAACTTGAACGGAGATCGGCTGTTTAGCAATTAGAATAAGGGCGCGATTTTGATTTGCCTCAAGATATTTCAACTCGATTAATTAACAGTCCTTTAACGTCTGTAATGCTAAACAGCATTCCAAGTTGACCCATTATTGTGTCTTAACGAACTTAAAGCGTTTTGGTGAATCGAAAACATCGAGGTTCCGGGAAACCTCTGTGCGTTTGTTATGAGAACTATTCACAGTGTTGTTTACATTAAGAAATACACGCGATGACAAACTAGACATGACGGCGGACAGGAAATTAAACAAAGTTAACGCGCTATGTTTTGATCGAAAACGTCAAAAAAACAGTTTTTATGTAGTGGACATTATGAGGACATTATGTTTCTACTGATAGCAGTGAATTGCTTAATTGATTGAATTGATTAATGATAGCCTTTTATTTTCGCTTTTGAAATTGATTTGTCTCTTGTTCGTCTATAATTGTTGTGTTATTTGCGCTCAACACATTGACATAGATTTTCGTTTTTCTCAAAGGGAAATACTGCGAGTTCGAGCATGAAACTTGGCATGGTATATGTTTAATAATGATATTTTAAGACTGTAAAGTAAAATAATCGGAAAGTAAGGTACCAGATGCATTTTTATGCTGTTAAACATGACTTATATTTTGCCGTTATTTTTCACACGCTTCATAGGTGTTTTTAAAATGGTTTGGAAAACCACTATATCAACATATCTGACATTACCTAAGGGTATCTTTGGGCAAAATATGAGCGATTTGCCAAATGGGTCGTTGACCGGCGTTTCTCGATCCTAACAGTAAGCCATTCTTAATTAACATATGCAGAATCAAATAACAAAGGTACTGGACGTATATCTGTAAGTGACTATTGTCTGTTTGTATACCTTATACCATGTTAGCACTACAACTTAAATATATTTACAAATTAAAGTAAGGAGTTTGACCATTCCCTGAAAGAAGCCTGTCTGTGGAAATAACTTCGTTGCCTGGATTCTATCACAGTGGAGTTAACTGAGGAATAGGAAGACTAAGATTACGAAATAATGTTTGAATGACGTAAGGCAAAATCCTTGAAGAATATCATTGAAGAATTAAACAAAGCTTAATATAAATCGATGTGATAAAAAGTGAAATTCTCATATCAATCTGATTAGAAAAGTTGAAACACCAAAGAGAATTTTGAGACAGATGTTGGGCTGAACGAAAGAGGAGACAAACTGAATTGTTTCTTGGTTAGATTACCGAAGGAAGAGGTTTTTTGATAGGGTGAGGAAACAGGCAAAATGTCTGGAGATTTCTTTTGTCGGCCCGTTAGTATGTACATTATGTACACATAATTTACCATTTCAACATGCTGCAACAGAAATCAGCAGCCTTGGAACTTTCAGAGATGAGATAATTTCTTTTGTAAAATCCGCCATATTGTACCTAGAGAGCTCCACCACCGTCATTCCATATCAGCCGGCATTTTCAGCCGTGCAAGGAATTCATAATTCTCTCCTCTCTACCCGTCCTGTACAGGCGCCTGACGCTATCGCATTCATTGGCACTACGGCGGCTGAAACCGTGAGCCAAAATCTTTGTCACGCCTTATGTAAATATTTCACAACGTGGCCTGTGTCCTTTCGTAAATCCGACAAAACCTTAGTGGTTCGCGTCTTCGAAATAGCCGCTGGCGTAGCTTAAATGCAGGCGTTTATTGCATGTATATAAATATTCCTGAAGAGGTTTACTACTAGTTTAGTGTTTAATTCTAAACTTAAAAGATTTAAACCAACTTTAAAGAGAAACAAAAAGCTGTATCAAAAGAAAAAAAAAATTGTAAAACTTCTCGGTCTGTTTATACTACAGAAACTAGGCTGTGCTACTAAGTTAAATTTACGAGAAGTTACTATTTTGTACAAATTGATTGTATAATGTCTGGGATGTCAGCAAATTTTTAATTTTGATTGTTGTCTAGGCAATAGCCAACCATGTTTACTAAAAAACTTTTGCCATTCCCTACAGGCGATTACACTAGATACATTTTTTGAGAAACCAAATCGAACAAAAACACACAGATAAACAAACATACGAAACAAAAGTTTACCTACACCAGCTAAAAACGAGTTATCCCTATTCGGTATACTGCTTATAATTTCAATCAAAACTGGTTAAAAAAGTACGTAGTAACTTTTAAACAAATTAAGCTAAACCGATAGGAAGAGCAGTTTTCAAGATAAGACAAAGTAATGGTTGTTCCTTGCAATCAAGAAAAATTGTTACTCAGGCTTTCAAATCAAATTTCTTTTTAGAGTCTCTTGTCTTGAGGAATGGAAGTTACGAAAGTTTTAAATAACCTTCACTTTTCACAAATTATATAAACGACTGAATATTGAAAAAATTACCAGATGTTAAGTTTTCCTAATCACACTCTATTTCCTTCTCTATAAACGAGAGGAAATGGATTGCTTAAATCACCGACAAGAAAAGACCTGCTTTGATTCAATGTCCGGCTTTACTGCATGGCCAAACAAATTCCCCAGAAGCTCTCTTAGAATACAAAATGTGCAAAGTTATGACAAATCAACTTGAGGAACGAATTTCTTTAAAGCCTTTACTTTTGTTAAGAGAATGCGAGTTACTTTGCTAATGGTATTCGCCTTGATATTATTGCTATTCATCTACTAGCTCACTGTACAGCGTTACAGTGTCTTGCCTAAAAAACAGATGTCTTATGTCACACCGTCAAGTCTTCTCCCGAGAAACACCTGAAACTCGATGTGCATTTTGTTTGTTTATAGTGGTCAGGTTTTTCGTAATCCAGTTTTAAGAGTTGATGGAGGTTTAAAGTTTTCTTTCGTGGGTAAAGTATTTTCTTTGCTAATTTTTAGAGGACTTAGATCTTGTAACCCATCGTCAAAAATTGAGAGAGAAAAAAAATGGCTTAAGTTTATAAATGAGTAACACTAATTTTGGACTAGCTTGGTAATGCTTTGAACAACAAGGCCATGATTAAGTTTTACCGTAGGTAATCATGTCGGGAAGTAATGACCGCTTGGCACTGCAAGAGAAAATGATCTAAGTCGCTTGCCACTACTATTCAACTGAAGCTAACTAATACAGAAATCTCATATGCTATGATCGGATTAGTCAGTACTGCAATATCGGGTATCACAAACCCCTGGGTTTTCCAACCTGTAGATATAGTAGGAGCTACAGTTCTTTACTTGAATGTAGACTGAGCTCTCGCAACAGACGTTAAACCGGTTAATGCAGACTTTTCTTCTGACTGTACTCTCAGCCACTGTAGGATGACCATCACTTAACCAGGCAGGGAAGTTTGCATCACATCTGCTTTTCAGTGGACATGTGGTCACCATTTTTGTGCCTGCAGCTCCTTGGAAGCGATACCAGCCATTGAGTGTGTTGTCACATTTGAGGTTTTGTGTTACGTAGTCATATTTTCTTGTAGCATCTGTCAGAGTTTGGTAGTTCTTACATATGTCAACTAAAAAAAACAAACAAAGTAATACGTAAACAACTCTCCCCTGATCCGTAGATACCTCTTTCGTGCTGTGTTGTTGCGTGTTACTTGTAGTTTGAATATAGTTACTTCATATATTTTGTTCAATTTTATCTCAATTTATTACTTCCGGTCATGTACAGGTGGTGTTGGACACGGTTCACGTGACAGTATTCGACCAATCATATGTCGTCTCAGCCGGAGCAATGGCGGACACATTTTTCGTTGCGAATGGAGAGTAGGTTGTCGTTTCTCGACCGATTTCTGCACTCATCATGAGAATCAAACGAACTTTTTCTAGGAGCTGCTAGTGTCATATCTAGACCAGTTATTAGCCTCGCCTCAAGTGCAGGTAAGCAATTTTTGCATCAGAACTAGTCAATGGAAATCATGCTATGTTGAAAACGTTTGTTTACCAAACGCGCTTGACATGGATATTCTTTTGGTCGTTTGCAGGGTAACAGGGATCAGTATTGTGAATTTTTTTTGTGTGAAACTTTAGTTCGAGAGTTTAACTTTAAGAAAAGTCCGGCGGACCTAGACGGGCTTGGCTTGTTCCCCTTACATCTTAATGTTTTCTTGTTATGTTTTTTTTTTGTAGTGCGTTTGTCATCCGTTTGTTTGTCCGATGTTCAAGATTTTTGGATCCTGCTTTGGATGCTACTCCATTAAAGATATCATCTCATTTACAGTGAATTCTCACTATCATGATCACTGCCTGTCTGTTATCTCTAACAGAAATTTACTACTCTTGGATCGGATGTTATTGTTCAGTCGTCTATGGCTGATTATTTTTGATCGCCCACTTCTTTATGCTTGTTTTCCTTTGAATGTTGGTAGTAGTGGGAGACTATACATCAATAAATAATAAGTGTTTCGTGTGTATAGTTACGCATAATTGTCAACCCACCCGGAGCAGAACCAGCCAGTGCGTTTGAAGCAAATGCTGAATTACCCGCTGGTATTTTAAAAGACTATAGGCTTGGAATCAACTTTGCTATATTTCCCAAGAACCAAATTTATCCACTTACACTGTAGTGATCTAAAAAGGAAAGCTACAGCATGCTGCTGTTTGGGATATCAAATTTAGAATGGAATAGACCAAAAAAGAATACATAAGGACATAATGCAAGTGACTACTTAGAAAGCTGCATGTCAATCCCAAGTTTTAAGAGCTACTGCGAGTGTTCAATATAGTGCATCTGCTTGTATTTTAAAATGTTGTTACAATTTAGTTATCTCAGTCAAAACATCTCACTATAGATGATCTAGGATACAGCTACATGCTAGATTATTCTGAATTCAGTTGGTCAGAGTCATTACGAGTCAACACGAGGAAGTGCTGTGGAGACTCTTTTTGGCAAAATATTGAACAGCCAATGTAGGAAATGTTAATATCGGTACATGATCACTGTGTTGTTGACCACAGGACTTGCAGTAAATAATAAATTTTAAACTGATAGATATTTCAAATGACCTGCATAGCACTGTTCTGGGTAAGGAGCTCCCTTTAGTTTACACAAGTTACATTGAACCTTAAACTTCAGCAGAGTTGTGATATGAGGACATGCAATGAAGGGACAGGACCATGAGCAATTCAGTCATTGCTAATTGACCGTGCCTATCAGTCACAATCTTCCAGTTTACTAATTTTTTTATAAGTGAACTTAATGTTGGCTGCTGTTTCTAGAATATGGTTTTTGTGCTATTTTGCTGGGTTTTTTTTGGTGTGCTTGTCAGTACTTTGCAAATATTCAGTTTAAAAAGCATACTTTGGAATTGAATTATTATTTGTAAGTAAACGTAAGTCAGTTTTTTTTTTTGGTTTTTTTTTCACATCTTCCATCTGCAATTTTAGTTGCAACCACTTTAAATGGCATGAGGTATATTATTTGTCCAAAGCATTCATTTCATGTAACTCAACCGAGCCTTCTTTCCATTGAACCTGATTTCCCTTTTACCTGGCCTCACATGTACTGAGAACCCAGGAATGGACACTTGGAGCAGATACAAGTCACATCCTACACCTAAGCACTAGGCAAAGAGAAATCTCAAACTCTCATCAATTTGAACATTGGTATTGCCTGTGGCAATGTCTGAGGCAAAGTCATTTGTAGACCTTTTACTTTAAACACATTCAAGGAAGTTGAACGAGACCAAAATCGTGTTATTGTCCACAAAATAGATCCACACAGTACATATTTAATCTTGGATTTGTAAGTTGAACAAGAATTTGCTGGAAGTGTGACCTGGTACAGGGGACGAATACAATTATTTTTTACCACTTACATTGAAGCAAAACATACCCTACTTCTCCCATTAAGCTTCTAGTTTTTTAATTCCATTTATTGCAAATTGTTTTTGTTATTTTGAAAGAGCCATAGCTCATTAGCAAGTTGTTTATGACTCCTTTTGGTTAATAAGGAAATACAGCGGGCGAAACTCGATTAATCAAGCTTTACACAAGTTTTCAAGGACAAAACATTGCTTTGATTTCGAATTATTCAACCCTTTTCTTCGTAGGTTTTACTTCTCAGCTCTCTTTATATCGTCGAACGAAAACATTATATCTGTCAACAACCATGTTGATGGCCAGCGATACACTGATACACTTCACACATAATTTATCTTTCAACCGTACAGATTCGACGAACCGCGAAGCTTCGATTCCTAAAATCATCTGTTTAGCACTGAAAATGGTGGCTTTGTAAATTGAGCAGAAGTCATCTACAGCTATTACTTGGCGTGCGGAACATTTCATATGGATGTCATTGCACATTTCTTTCAGCATCGGATGCGAACGAACCTCCTACAAGTCATATTTCCACATCACCATCAGCTCGTGGAGATGTTTGCCGTTCAGCGATCAGATGAAAATGAGCTCCAGGGAAAATTTCTCCCGGCATGCTTTGCGAGTCGTGTCCAACACCGCCTGGGTCATGCACAAACATTTCTAGATGATTTGTCTTGTAATTTGAATACAGTCACTTCATATATTTTGTTCAATTTTACATCACTTTATTACATCCGGTCATGCGCAAACATTTCTATATGATTTGTCTTTGTTTCCATTTTTCCTGGGAACAAGGTTGTTAAAAGATCTCGCCACCGAAATATAGTTTCTACAATAGGTATTAATTACCACCTTTTTGTCTGTTTATACGAGAAAATCTTCATATTTAATTTACATTTGAAATTTCCAGTTCAAAGATCGTTGGGTAACCTGTAGGTAAGCCATAGGTGAATAAAATTTGTCCTTCAGGCGATAATATTTATCGGCACTAAGTGCGAGAACATCGCAATCAGCGCCAGTGTTTCTCCACTAAGGTATGTTTACTCTCTGGCATTGGATAAACCGCTGGAGGAATACCATGTAGGATACTTTAATCAACTATGTAGTGGATTCTAACTTCATATGGGTTATTCATTATTTTTTCCTGATACATGCCTTCTTGTTGAATAAGATTCTTAAATGTGGCAAACCGTCCTTACATAACGAGAAACAAAGTTAGTAACTGTAGCTAATTAAAACAAAATATAACATATCCATACTAATGATAAAAACTGTGTTGCACCTTCACAATTAGGACCGTTCTTTACAAATCCATCTTTGCACTGGCAGTTGTACGATCCATCCGTATTCTTGTACTCAGGGTTTGCTACAGCATCACATGGGTAGACCTGTGCAGCGCACTCGTCAATGTCTAAAAACAAAGGGATGTAAGTGTTAGTATTTCAATGTCACCATCAATGGTTAAGTGTCCCATTACGAGCATAAAAGGGAATTCTGGTGGAAATAAACTACTTTACACATTAAAATAATAATAATAAAAAAAAAAATCAGAAAAACCTCAAGAGAACCTTGTTACGAAGAAAATCAGCAGAATTGGCGCCTTAAATCCACTCCAAAGTTTTCACATTTCTAAAATGATTACACGGACTATAGAAAACGCCTTTAGCAGATACATTTTATTAGAGTAATCGTGTGGCCAGATAACGGGGAAACTTTCAGTGATATCAACCACACAATTCTGACCCTTTTGCCGATCGGCTGTATACATTTCAGCCCTATTACTTGCATGTGGTGTTACCTGCTGTTATCTACAGCGATTATCTGTTTCACATTGTGCTTCATTTAAGTCTAGTGCGCAGCCGCAGTTGAACTCGTTCACTCGTCTAAGAAAAAATAGATGTCTTCACTTTCAATACTGCTCGACACTAACGGGAGCCTACTAGCCACAGACTAGTAGAAATTTAGGCTTGGCTATATAGTAAGTTTTCAATTTCCACTAGCCACTTTGGCTAGTCAACAAAATGAAATTGGCTGAACTAGTTCTGTCTTCCTCAAGGAAGGCAAACACAAAATTTACACTTTTCTCGGAAACAATGTCAAAATTTCATTGTGGACATATCATGGTACCGGGCATGTGCTATTAAGCACGTATGTCTACGTTTCGCTGTGTGGTACGTAAACGGGGAACTGAACATGTTAATTTTGTTGAAAGAAACAAGACAGCACACATCAATGCTCTTTTTTGTTACGAAATTTTTTCATACGCAAAATAGTGCGGAACTGTAAAGGGATAACATTTTATTTAGCGTAACAATATATGGGTGATTTGTCGTTGTATGCATACTTACAAACTTACCACTACGGAGATAATTAGATGAGAAAGATTTATTTCCTTTGACATTTAAATCAGCCGTTTTTAGCAGTCGAATTTCGGCAACGACAGTTTACAGTATTATTCAGATAGTTGTTTTGCTGGCGCCTGTCTGTGAAGAAGTCTCGACAGCTTTTGCAATGACGTCTTGGGGGTCTCAGAGAAAAACAGAGTCCTGAAAGTTTTTTCGGGAACTGGAACTTTCTTGAAACTAGTTTAAGTATAGTATACAGTGTAATTACCAACGTTATGTATTAAGGAGAGTGGCTTGCGTTGAGCTTTCAAGTCTTGCTAGTACTTCTGCTGTTATTGGACCTACCTGAAATTTTCGCGACACGTTAATTTTGCGAATTTCGCGATTAAAAAAAGTCGCGAAATTAAAGGGATGCAAATAAGTAAGTGTCGGGAACATAACACATTATGTTACTATTGACATATAGTCCCGCCATTGCGTTTTTGTTACTTTTGACGTTATTGCACCTTTGATAAAGTCAGTTTACTAAATTCAAAGACATGTTTAGATAACATTGCCAAGGGAAAAAAAATTGTGTTACTCAAAAAGTTAAAGTGACTCAAAATACAAATTTTGCAAAATTGTCAATTAAAGTGTCGCGAAATATGCGCAACCCGAAATCGCGAAATAAACGTGTCGCGAAAACTTCATGTAATAAGGTAGCCAACTCAACGCTTGAGTAGTAAAAAAATGTTCTTGGCTAGTAACATGGAAAGAGTCACTATCAATTCCCCATCTGTCCCCTCTTCCCCAAAGAGAAGGTTATGACCGTGGAACCACACCCCAAAGTGTTTTAAGCACGTGTAACTTTGGGCCGTGCGTCCGCTCACAGGGAAACTTTTACAAGGAAATATGCTGCAAAGAAAGAATTAAAAAAAAATCCTGTTGAAAAAACAAAAAGAGAAAAAAAAAAAAAGATCAAAATTTCTGGCAGCAACTCCAAAAAAAAACCTAGTTTATCTTTTGGTTTCCTCGTGGCATTAATATTTAAAGACGAATTTCTCTTTGTTTTCCTTTTCCTAGGAAATACACCTTTTGATTGGCTCCCAATCGTTTGTGAACATTGCTGTCTTATTATGTACACGAACGATAAGGTTGGTGAAGTTAGCTGTTACGATTACCTGTTTCACATTGTGTTCCGTTAAAGCCTGGTGCGCAGCTGCAGTTAAATCCGTTCACTTGGTCTGAGCAGGTCCCGTTGTTCTTACAGGGATGACTTGCACAATCATCGATATCTGTTTCAAGGTGATAAGGCAGAAAGTTAATAACGGTCACATTCGATAGAACCTGCAAGAACCAACAACAAAACTCAATAACAAAACTATGCTTGAAGTTAAAAGATACAACACTTCAAACCGATAAAGAAAGAGCTTCAAACCCGTAGAATATGAATAAAAATTAGCTAGTTTTGGCTATAGTTACCTGTTTCACATTGTGTTCCATTAAATCCTGGTGCACAGCTGCAGTTGAATCCGTTCACTCGGTCTGTGCAGTTCCCGTTGTTCTTACAGGGATGAGTTTTACAGTCATCGATATCTATTTTAAGGGGATAAGGTAGAAAGTTAATAACGGTCATACCATAAAATCCCACGTTAAAGCCTCCCCGGATATAAACCCTTCTATTTGCTAACAGAGATATTATTCCCGATATAAGCCCCCCCCCCCCCCCCCCCGCGATACGAGCCCATCTAATGTATAAATCAGATAATGTTCTGTTCCGTTCCAGTTGTTCCAGTCACACTAGTGTTTTATAGATGTTTTTGAAACATACTCTCCGTTTATTGTGACGCACAATAAATGTATTATAAATCTATTAGTTCTAAATGTAATGGTATGCATTGTTAGCTTTAATTCGTTGCTCAGTTACGTTTTATCTCGTCGTTCCGAAACATTATTTTTATTCCACTTATATGCCTCCCGGGTATAAGCGCCCCCCCCCCCCCGGTCTTTAAGCCCACACAAAACCCCTTATGACGATATATGATCCCAGGGCTTCAACTTCGGATTTTACGGTATACGATAGAAACCACAATTTGGATAGGTCAATTGCACAGAATTATGGAGAAAAAAGAAAGTTGTCGAAAAAATTGTGCTTTTCTTTAACCAAAAATGCTTAAGCAAAAATATCTGTTTCTCCTCTCTTCAAGCAGTTTAAAAATCAAAGGAAATGAATTTTGGATATAGTTACCTGTTTCACATTGTGTGCCATTAAATCCTGGTGCACAGCTGCAGTTGAATCCGTTCACTCGGTCTGTGCAGGTCGCGTTGTTTTTACAGGGATGACTTGTACAGTCATCAATATCTGTTTTAAAGGAAAAAGGTAGAAGGTTAATAACTGTGAGGAGAGAAAACCAGATTATTTCGTATATTTTACATATTCGCCTTAGATATATTTGTTTTAGTTCATTTTGCATTTGTGAGTTATAGTTTACTATTCCAGTTCATTAACCGTAACAAACACCTGCTATTTTTGTTGGAGATCATAACTGTAATAACTGTATTGTTTTGAAACTTATTAACGTGCAAACGACCAATTCCGTAACAGGTAATCGAGCTTCCTGAAATGTATTAGATAATGTTGAGTTAAGACTTTTAATAATTTTACGTAATCCTTTAGAATTGTGTTTTGGCCTTAAAGAGTCGTGCCTTGCAAAATATTGTTTGGTTGGGTTCTTGGATTAAAACGATATCGTTGGACCTAAGTTCTAATTGCTGTTGGCGTCTCTGAAGATAATTCCCTGTAACAGATTTCGGTACTGATCTCCGTAACCAGAAAGTTTCGCCAGCTTTTTACAGAAGTGCTTTCCTTGGCCAAAAATCTATTATCATATAATGGTCATATATGATAGAACCCACAGCAACAATATTTGCAAAATAAACAACTGCAACAACAACTTGTCCTTTTCAAGCGGCTTAAAAGCACTTCAAGAGAAATAGAAAGAGATTTAAAAACATCCTAACATGAATTTTGGCTATAGTTACCTGTTTCACATTGTGTGCCATTAAATCCTGGTGCGCAGCTGCAGTTGAAACCGTTCACTCGGTCTGTGCAGGTTCCGTTGTTCTTGCAGGGATGACTTGCACAGTCATCTATATCTGTTTTAGAAAGTAAGATTGAAAGGATTAAAATGCAACTGCTTATGTTGTTATATTTGACGGAGCCCGGCCCGGAGCAAAGAGGCAAAAGAGATCACTAACTAACTAACTTTCAAAATTATTTGCTTTTTATAAAGAAAAACAAACATCTTTATCAGATATCCATCATTATCATAATCCAGTCAGGGAATAGCAACGGATCTGCTCCTTGAAATATATCTGTTCCACAAGCAATTTTTTGCTTGGTGGGAATCTTCTGGTTCTGGCCACCCGCTGTCAGTTGCACAGGGAAGATAGAGCCTGTTTGACTGCTGATTATTAGTCGAGAGAAGATAGCAGACCTGAAACCCATCTTCAGTGTAGCTCTCGACTTCTTGACCTTCATAAATGCTATTGCTGGTTTAACTCTAAACAAATAGTTTTGCGCGGATGGAGCATGATTGAATTTTAAAGCTAGGCTTCTTCTTTATGAAGAGCATCTCATAAATTAAACAGTCTATTTCCATGTCTTGAACGTTATTTTCGCTATGGGGGCGCTTATTGGAAGGTTTTATTAAAATACACTCCTGGTTTTTACCTTGATAGAAAAGTCACATAACTTATATGTAAAAGTTCTTAAAAATTTGATTTAACGCCAATGCAAGGTTGTACGCATCGCAAATATGCCTTATTTTGTAGAATACAGAGTCTCTAATCATAGAAACAGCCTGGAGATTGAGGCATTTTATAGCACGTAGATGAGGCTTATTGGAAGAAGTTTGAAAGTAATAAATCGAAGTAAAACCCCGAACTTCTAGTTACCTAGTTTAGACATGTCACAACGAGCCAGGACTACCTCGCCAGGTTTAATTGAATCGAACCAGTAATTACCGCTGACTGCTTCTTCTCCTTCACTCGCCCTGATCTCGGCGCACGACTCAGCCGGCAACTCGGAAACTGACCCAAGAAGAACTAAAAATTAAAGAAGCAAATTAGTTGTTATTTCAGCCTTTTCTGTCATAACTAAACATTACTATTGTTTAGCTCGCTTGACGAAAAACTGCGGGCTTTGTTAGCTGTCTTTGAAATGCCAGAAGGTCTTGAGCACTTTTTCTGGGATACGACTGCTCTCCTTAAAAATGATAAAGATAAACACTCAAAGAAAAACAATACCTCTTCCATCTAATCGTTTAATATAGAACCGATCCCTGTCCGGAACAAAATTTTCAGGTCTGGCTTCTTTGGTGCGGTTGTTCAACTCACATATGCCTTGGCTGATGACGTAGTTAAAGCTTTGACATCTGATATCATGGTTACACTTGTCTACACACTTCAACCAGTTTGCAGTTTTCTTGGCCATGAAGATATGCTCTTTTAACATCATGCCGCGGATGGAATATTCGCTTCTACATTGCTGAGTCTCCAGTTCACAAGACATCCGACACATCACAAGCAGCGTGAAGCCCAGACTCATACTTACAGAATAAGAAAGCCGTTGGCTAGGTTCTGAAGGTATGAAGTTTATATGGAGAGAAAAAGAGGCTTTATAAAATGCTATTCTTGCACCGTACAGAAGCAAATTAACTGCTAGATGGCAGTGAACAGTATCCTAACCTAGGAAACCTCGCCCTCTTATTGCTAGGCTAAATGTTGAAAGGTTTCATTTGGCCATGGCGCCGTAAACAATCAGTGTCAAACTGTCAATCTTGAAATCAAAGGATACCAATAAAATAAAAATCGTGAAAAAGGTAATAGTCTTGACATGAAAAGTTTTTGTCGAATACTAGACCTATGAACAAAACGATAAGCAAACAAGGAGAGAATCAAAGAAAAACAATAAAGAAATGTAGGATACATCAAACTGAATGTGGCGCCTCCGTTACAAAACCTCAGTCAACTTCCGTATCTTGGGAGAGGCTGGTGAGGGAATCATTGAGTTTTGGCCCACCGTAAACAACGGCATTATTTCCGTGATTAGAGGCTTGACTCAACGGGGAAAGAATGTTTCAGTATTTGATTGAACAAAACAAAATTGCTAAAAGCTTTTGATTGAAAAAAGAAAGTTGCTAAAAGCTATGACACCAACTGTGTAATAAGGCATGCATGGCTCATAGAACGTATGTAGAGGGGGTAGGTTATGATTTTGTTTCATTTTCTCCTTACATTCTTTTGGAAGCCGCCCCTCCCTTCCCTCCCCCCTTTCCCCTCCCACCCCTCTTCCTTGATGTTCTCAGCAAGTCAGAATTTGGTTGCTGTAGCCATGTTAAATGAAGCGGAGAAATATCGGCGACGGAGTGAGCGAGTCCAAAGTTTTCACTATTTCTCACTCGTTTTCTGTTACTTGTCTTTGTGTTTAAACATTCGCTGACGGTTTGAATTATTTTACTTTACCATCGTGCAGTAGTTTAATGTTTGTGTTCAGTTGCAACCACAACGCCAAGCATTGTTTTTTTAGAGAGTCGTCGAAAATTTAAAAAAAAAAAAAAACTTTCGTTAAAATAACTTGCAATGCAGACGTTTTTCCTGGACATGGGAAACCCCATGGGCTGGTTCGAGCGGAAGTCATCTTCAGAGTCAAGTGACTTAACTCCTGGGTTCAAACCATTTCCTATATTAAACCAGCTCTTCCATGGCCAGCGTCAAACAGAGTGAGATCTGAGTACGAGATTAGAGCTGGTTAATTTGACCCGCTCGGGCCGAAAAAGAAGGACAAAGAGTACAAAAAAAAGACGAGAAAACAGCAAAAACAAATTCATTAAAAAACGTGTTTGCTGGCTCAAGAGACAACCACATTGCAGCCTACCATATAGACCTCAACATAAGTAAAGATCAAAGATTTTTTCCGCATCAAATGACTTCATTTAGGGGTTTTAGGACAACTAGGACAACCGGTAATTTTATACATTGTTATACTGTTGTGAACTGGAAATGTTTCAAGTGTAGTCCTCATGTTATTAGCAACAACTTCCTTTATTTTAAAATGGTCGATTGTTTGTTTTTTATTTATGATCCTGTACCTGTAAGAAGCTGTATTTGTTTGTTTTGATGGTATAGAGAATACCGTGACAAAGAGAAGTGTTCAATTCAGCAAGTGTTAGACTAGACAACGTCTCGTGCAGATTATCTCGTACACGCGCAACAAAATTGGGAGACAAATTGCAAACCAATTCCGTTAAGTTCATTCAAATGTTATTTATGGAAAACTTAGCGATGCATTAAGAACTTGAAAGCTCTTTAAAGAAAGTTTTCTTTATCTCACAACCTGTTCTAATATTTTGACATTGCAAGAACTAACCTTTAAAATATCAAAGAGTGCTAAATAAAGAAAGCTTCCAGGAAAGACAAAGACAAAAATGACTGAACTGCAACTTTTAGAAGATTAGGTTCCCAAATTATCACAAAAGACTGTGATCTAAATCATATATATCTAACCGAATTCGCAAAAACGTGCCCGCATTGACTCAGAGAGAGTCCCAGCGGCCAGAAGTCCTCTGACCACCTCCCTGGCTAGGAGATTGGCCAATCACGCATGCACGTGGCATGGACCACTCCAGCAGGGTGCCCTGTCAACACAGAAGCCTCAAACAAGGTCAAACAACTTATCAAGAAAACTATTGAACCAAATAGAACAATTATATTTTTGCATAGGTTTTATCTTTTATACTTTTCCCGTATCATCAGTTAAGGACCGACATCACTTTCGCAAAAGAGACAGACAGAAGATAAAATGTTACCCGAAAAATGTATTTTTCTCCGTTTTTGTGCGTGATTAATGAAATATGGTGTCAATTTTACCTGAGAAAATGTTATCATGACAATATTGCGTGATCTTTGCGAATACTAACTGAATGAAAATATTGAGGGTGTTTACAGTCAAACCGAGACAAACTTGGATTCTTGATCAAATTGGAATTTAAGAATGTCGGTTTTTACGAAGAGAGGAGAATAGGAGTACATGGATGAAAAGATGAACGAGAAGAGGTTGAAGAGAAGAACCAACAACAAACTCAATCCGATTATGAGGCAGAGTTTGGGATGCCAGCCCAGACAAATGGATGCTAGGATACACATAGTAGGAAAGTATAAAACGCGATTTAAAGGCTATCAATGAAAATGTAAGGAAGTTTTCGAACTCACCCTCCGCTTGCGTTGGATGAAGCATTATTGAAATCGATGACACAAAAATGAGGGGCGCAGAAACATTCATTTTTACACCGCAACGAACGTCTTCAGTTCTCAAGTCTTATCGAAAGTAATCAGCGAGCACCAGCAGGCGATGTGAAGTCGACATAACAGCTCATTTCAAGTCAACACTGTAATAAGAGATGGCGTGTTTTGTCTCTGTCATTCAGAGCTATATTTCTTCTCATGTCAGTTTGACTCCTCTTGCTCTTACTAAGACTTTCCGTTTAAATTACGCACTTATTATGTAAACAAAATATTTATATCTGCGGGTTTCTCAACTAAGCTTACAAGAAGAAATTCGTTCTTGTGCTTGTTTATGAGTGAATGTTTTATTCCAATGAAAGATACGTTCCAAACTCATGTTTTTAACAATCACTCAGTTTAAAACCTTTAATTTCGACGGTATTTTTTGTGTTCCCTATCTTTGTTTTGGTTCTTTGTTATGAATTAAACATAGATTTCGTTGTTTTCATCTTATTATTATTATTATTATTATTATTATTATTATTATTATTATTTTGTTTAGATTTGTGCGTGATAAAGTTAGCCTGAATGTTAAATACATATCTATATCAGGGCGTCATTGTGACTTCGACTGTTAGCTTAACTATATTCCTCCCGGTTTTGTTGAATAATTTATTTTACAGCACTACATGCATGCGATTGCTATAAGTTAAAAGTTAGTCAATTAATTAAACGCCATTCAAACAACTGAATTTAAATTTATGCTTTTTCTTTTGCAAACTGATTGACAGATTGCCTGTATCTCATTTTGCCACACTCTTAAATGAAAAAGAAAAAGACATATATTTTCAGGCGCTAAGTTACGCTTGCGATGTAAATATGGGAAACTTCTTCAGTTCTTTTTTTTTCCGAAGACCTTTTATTTGTTTTTCGATAACGCAACAACTCATGTCTTTACTTTCACTCAGTAAAAATCCTCAAATTCCCATGGCATTTTTTGTGTTCTCCGCCTTTGTTTTTGTTCTTTATTGAAAATTTCACCATAAATTTCGTTGTTTTAATGTTTAAAATATAGTGTTGTTTAGTTCAAGGTGGCTCAAGATTAGTTAACCTTAATATTGAATAAATAGCTATGTCAGACATCCTGTTTTAATTACGCACTTATTATGTAAACAAAATATTCCTATCTGCGGGTTTGTCAACCGCGCCTACAGGAAAGAATTTCTTCTTGTAGGCCTGGGTGCATGTTTTATTCCAATGAAAGAAACGTTGCAAACTCATGTTTTTACAATCACTCAAATAAAAACCGTCAACTTCGTCGACATCTACCGTGTTCCCCAGCTTTGTTTTGGTTCCTTGTTATGAATTAAACATCGAGGTCGTTGTTTCCATCTTAATTAGTTTTTTTGTTCATATTTTTTCGTGATTAAGTTGGTCTGAATGTTGAATACACATCTACAACAGGAGGTTATTGCGGCTTCGAATGTTAGGTTAATATTTTCCTCGGTTTTGTCAACGTTTTGATAAAAGGCAGGATGTTGAACATTATATTTTACAGGTCTTCATGCGTATGATTGTTATACGTTAAAAGTTAATAAATTAAACGCCATCCAAATGACTGAATTTAAATTTATTCTTTTCCTTTGGCAAACTTATTGTCCGTTTCTAATTTTGCCATACTCGTGAAAAATAATTATAAGCTGTCAAGTTACGCTTGCAATGTAAATATGACAAAGTTTATTTTTTCGAAGACGTTTCACTTTGTTTTTCGCGAAAAAAAAAATTTTTGGTAGTAAAAATAAAAATGCTAGAGTCGAACCTGCTGTAAGCGACCATCCAAAATGTCAAGCCCAGGTAGTCGCTTACAGGAAGTGGTCGCTATCGAGAGCTCAGACCTTTTTGCTGGTCAAAATTTTTCGTCATTAGCATATGGTAACTGTAGAGTCTTACCCATGTTTGAAATGTCTTATTCATCAGAAAAGTCGATTTCGAAAGAAAAACCGGTACTTTTCGTTGAGAAAGTTTCTATCTCTTGTACTACCTAGGAATGCGATGGTGTTACAACACCTTAGAATGTGTCTTGTTGTCCAATTTTCGGTCTATAATGTGTTCAGTGGTCGCTCACTGGAGGTTAAAAACAAAAGGAAATTTCAAACTTTTAGCTCTAAAAGTGTTGCGGTCGCTTACGAGAGGTGATCGCTTACAAGAGCTTCCAAATATAATGATCTGACTTGGAAACTTTTGGTATTTTGAAAAACTGGTCGCTTACGAGAGGTGGTCGCAACCGGAGGTTAGACTGTACACTACATGTTATTATGTCACTCTTGGTCTGTAGGCAAACCAACACCAGACGACCACATGTATAATATGAGAGTTAAAAAGGTAACCCTTGGTAACCACGCACTGAATGGTAATTTCATTTCCGGTCGGTGCGGAGCGGACGACGGTGAGCGAACATCACTGACATGCGCAGAATATTGACGAAAGTCACTTGTTCCCTGTAGCCGTTGCAATCTGTCACGGTCGTCCTTCTTAAAAGTCTGTCCCGTCGAGAAGACTCTTATGTATACCGAACAATAAGGGACCATTCAATATTTATGCCTTGGGGGTGAAGGTGAGGGGGGAGAGGGTGCTGGAAATAAAGAGAGGGAATCATCAAAAAATTGAGAAATGAAGAGGGGGGTCACAGAAATAAATAGGCATAGGAGTAGGGGGCTATGTATTTCTTTTAGCCATATAGAACATACCGGTGAACACTTCCAAACAGTCCACTTACATGGGTCAACTAATACAAAAAAAGTCACGACAGTGAGAGAACGACCTCACAATATTGCGCCCAGATCGGGTTTGGCCAGAGACCTGTGCTACAACAGGTACTCTGTCACTGTTGGTTTCCTTTTGAATCACTCTCGCTTTCCGATGAATCAGAGCTACAAAGATGCGAAATGGCGATATCATCTTCGCTGTCACTTTCCGCATCTGAACTGCTGTTCATATCATCGTCACTGTTATCATTTTGCAGTACTTCGTGCCGCTGAAGAGAGACATGAGTATCAAGTACCTCACCCATTCTGATCAAGGCATGTGCAGTGACTCGTTGCACCTTATCATTTTTCTTGCCCTTTAATTGAAGGTTGAAATGACTGACGGATACTTGTCAAGCTCTTGATTGCTTAATTGCTCAATTTTACCAGTGCGACAAGGAGTGTTCCAATCATAGTCCTCGAAGCATTCCTGTTGTCTCTGCTTGCATTTCTCACGTCATGTATCTGTTTAAGTGTGCATCCGGTCTTGCGGGTTCTTTAGCATTATTTTCTTTTGACATGCTTTTAACAACACAATTCTTTGCTATTTCATTGAAACAGTATTTTTGGACTGGACAATTTGCATGGCAGAAATTGAATGACAATGTGAGGCCTGTTCTCATTATATATTTCTTTCATTATCTATATTTATGTTTCTTTATATTTTATTTCTTCCATGCCGGCTGCCTTGGAATTCATCACCAAAATTGTCAACTGGAACAGAGAGTAACAGCGAAGGCTATTTTAAGTTCTTGTATAAGGACCTAAAGCACGAAAGGCCTAAGTAATTCAACAAAATACTCCCAGACATGTACAAACATGCACAACCTAAACTACGAGTAGTCCCTCTTTCGCTTAGTCCGTCGTGCGTGACGCGAAAGAAAACCGCGAGAAAAAAAATGGCCGCGCGAAATCCGCCTAAGCCCAAGAGTTTGCCCTTTCACGGCCGAGTGATTTTTCGGTGTAGGATTTCTCATCTTGACGTTCTCTTATTATCGCCTGTTGTCAATAACCCCAGGAGATATCCTGAATAAAATTACTCTGGCAAAAACATATGCCGTGTATCTTCGTTCAGTGTTTTTTCAGCGAAACTGCCAAAGACGTTTTAAAAAGAAGACGGCGAATGAGGCATCTTGTAACGATTTTCGCTGCGTCTCTAAGTGTAAATATAAAAGTTATTGCGAAAATTTCACATGCAGAGTTTCAACCGAGAATTTACATTATGTGTTTGACATAGGAGATCATCCAACTGCGGTGAAATGTTTGCTGATACCAGCGGAAAGTTTCAGGTGAATGTCCGGTTTCAAGTGAAAGTCCGGTTAAATCTTTCAAATGGACGGCAGAAAGGCCAAGCTCAGTGAATTTATATTCGCTGACTTGGACGATGCTGCTAAGCGGCGAAATCACTAACACGCTCGCAGTCGGGTTGGAGGCGGAAAGCTTTGCCAAACAAAACACTGGATAAATTTGAATCTTTCCAAAGCCTGTTGGCAGTTTCGCAAGAACATCACGGCTTGCGAAGCGCGATTCCAGCACTTCAATTTGCTCTGGTACCACTTCGATTCGCTGCGGTTCCAAAACATTCCCGTTGTCAACGTTGTCAACGCTCGTAACATAAGCCAATCATATTTTTGCGTTGTGAGAGCAACGCATAATTCAAACTCTTGGACTTAGGCGGTAATCCCTCCTTTTCGCGCGGCCATATTTTTTCTCGCGGTTTTCTTCCGCGTTGCGCACTACGGACTAAGCGAAAGAGGGACTACTCGTAGTCTATGCACAACCCTATTTGCTGGATAACTTTACAAGGAAAGGAAAAGAAGATTTCAAACCCAAAAATATTATGAAAAGGTCAAGCATGACTTGAGTGTTCTTCATTTCTGAAACAAATGAAGCCTCCTGTTTTAAATTGATGAGAATGTCCCCGACACAACTAAGGCCTAATCATATAGGCATTGTGTCCAAAGGTGTTAAAAAATTCGAAAAAATTATGTCCCAAATGAAAAGGGAAGAAAATTAACATTCCATCTAATTTGGGGACACTTTTTAACAGAAATAAACTTAAGCCATGGGCCAGTGAGCAATATCAGTATACTAAAGCAGTGCAAGAGGAACTTGCTCAAATGAAAGGAGATGTCAGTGAGAAATAAGAGAAGTTTTTAAGCATAAAGCAAAGTCTTGACCGAGCATTCAAAGGTTTGCTAAATAAGACAGGAAAGAAGAACGGAAGACAAAAAAAAAAGAAAAGAAAAGAAAAGAAAAGCTGAAAAGGGAAAGAAAGAGCGCCTAAACAAACTCCAAGAAGAAACAAGGCGTAAAATCATCAAACGTGATTCTGAGGAAGCTTACAAGTGTATTACAAAACAAATACTTCTGTTAAATGCAGTAGAAAAATTGAGAGCAGACTGGCACAAAGCTCGATTAGCAAGCCTCATTAACAAGGGAAAATGGCATCCAGAAGCAAGGATATGTGCACTTGCGCTTATGCAAAGCTCACCGATTAAGAATTAGAGGCAAACTGCCATGAAGAGGAAGGACATAGTGAAGAAGAAGTGAAAAGTGAAAAAGATGATTGCAAAGAAAGAAAGAAGTGGTGGAGGATAATAAAGAATTCAATGAAAGAAATTAAGTGTCATTGTCAGAGAGAACCGGGCAGTACCAAAAGATCGAGGTCGGCCGTTTACCTTCATCTTTTCACAGTGTAAAAGCTATCCGAAAAGAGTAACAGCCATGACATTTAAAGGAATTTTATTTAGTTTAACATTCTGAAACGTGTACATGAGTTTTTCTAAAACAAACATATACTTACAGATTTATTGCATTCATATCTGGATGGAACAAATGTCTTAACTACCGAGTTTAGAGATTGTACTTCCAATTTAATTTGAATTCAATTCTGTGTTTATCCACCCTCATTTCCATCCAAATCTCTACAAGTAGGCTCTTCAGTCGTTATTAACAGACTGGAAAAATTTATATGAAGAGAAGTTATTCCTCGCCGTATTTCTTATACGTTTAATATTGACGGCAAGTTAATGTTTAAAACAAACCATGGTTAAGTGGCATGTTTTGATTTCCCAACAGAAACACCTTTCGAGATAACATCATTACGTTCCATCCAGACTTGTGGCACATTTAAACAATAAAACAATATTTACACCGACAGGTTATAACTATATCATGCATTCAGAGAGAATGCTTTAATTTACTAACACAGAAGTTTTTACCCTAAATTCCCAAGGTAATTCTCATTAATTGGCTTTGGCTTTGCCTCGCTACGCTTAGTGATTGGTTTAAAAGCCTAGCGTCATATTCTCAAGCAATCCTAGCCAAGCCTCAATCGCACATCTTTTCTCGAGTTCGTATTCGAGTTCAATATTGCTTCAGTCGAATGTCTGTGTCCTTTTTGATTGGTCAAAGTGATTACCTGGGTTGTCGTTTAACCACAGTCAGTTAAAAACCTCTCTATGGGTTGAATATTAAAATATGTTGGATAAGTCATTACTAAACGTTGTATTGTACCTAATGTAATTTCATTAGTACTGCACTAAGATGGCATTGGGCCCCAGTGTAGCGTGATAGCGCGCAAGTGATTTGCACATTTTGAAAATTGTATTTAGGTTGAAAATTAATTGGTTTCTGCTCGAATGTGTAAGAGAACTAATAACTTCGTGGGATGCAAATTTAACCAGGAAAGAAATTTGGTGGGATAAGAGTTAGTTTCATCCTCAACTTGAATTTTCATTGAAGTAAATTTGTTGCTATTTGAAATCTACTTTTGCATCATGAATAAATTAATCAACAATAATTCCAACGCTTTTCTTTTGACTCCTGGTGCCTTTTGTCGCACGGAAAACTTGACAAAAGCACTATCATGCTATTGGCCCTTTGAATAACTTTAGCGCTGCGGTAAATATAACTAAAGATACATGTGTATGTATAACTTAGTTGTCCGAATCACACTAAACATTACATTATTTTGAGTAACAAGGTAAATAATAATTACTGTTATAATAACAAAGGGTCCTTATTCATAGTTTTAAGTAGACGTTAAAACTTACAAGGTACTTATAGAGTTTAAAACTGTCCCAATAATAACAATTTTAAACTATAATCCAACTTGTAAGCAAGGCAATTTTGGGCATTTTGTAGTTTCTGCCAGAAATTGTCTCGTATCCACTATATTTAAACTGTAAGGCAAATGAGAAAAGTTAGAAAGGAGTATTGATATTCATTACTAACATATGCAGAATCAAATAACAAAGGCACTGGACGTATATCTATAAGTGACAATTGTCTCTTTAAATACCTTACACCATGTTAGCACTACAGCTTAAATATATTTACAAAATTAAAGTAAGGAATTTGATAATTCCCTGAAAGATGCCTGTCTGTGGAAATAACTTCGTTGCCTGGAGTCTATCACAGTGGAGTTAACTAAGGAATATGAAGACTAAGATTGCGAAATAATGTCCTAATGACGTAAGGCAAAATCCTTGAAGAATTAAACAAAGTTTGATGTAAATCGATGTGATAAAAACTGAAATTTTCATATCAATCTGATCAGAAAAGTTGAAACACCAAAAAGAATTTTGAGACAGATGTTGGGCTAAAAGAAAGAGGAGACTTACAAACTGAATTGTTTCTTGGTTAGATTACCGAAGGAAGAGTTTTTGATAGATTGAGGAAACAGGCAAAATGTCTGGAAGTGATTTCTTTTGGTGGCCTCTTAATATCTGCATTATGTACAAACAATTTACCAACTCAAACTGCTGCAACAGAAATCAGCAGCCTTGGAACTTTCAGAGATGAGATAATTTCTTTTGTAAAATTCGCCATATTGTACTACCAATGAGTTCTACCACCGTCATTCCATATCAGCTGGCATTTTCAGCCGTGCAAGGAATTCGTAATTCTCTCCTCTCTATCCGTCTTGTACGTGCAAGCGCCGGACGCTATCGCATTCATTGGTACTACGCCGGCTAAAACCGTGAGCCAAAACCTTTGTCACGCCTTGTGTAAATATTTCACAACGTCACCTGCTTCCTGTCATAAATCCGACAAAACCTTAGTGGTTTGTGTCTTTGAAATGGCCGCTAGTGTGGCTTAAATGCAGGCGTTTAGTGTATGTTTGTGAAACTACCTGAAGAGATCTACTACTAGTTTAGTGTTTAATTTTGATTTTAAAAAATGTAAACCAAATTTAAAGAAAAACAAAAAGATGTAATTTAAAAAAAAATTTTGTAAAACTTCTCGGTCTGCTTATACTACAGAAACTAGGCTGTGCTACTTAGTTAAATTTACGAAAAGTTACTATTTTATACAATTGCAAATTGCTTGTATAATGTCTGGGATGTCAGCAAATTTTTAAGTTTGACTGTTGTCTGGGCAATAGCCAAACATGTTTACTAAAGAACTTTTGGCATTCCTTTCAGGCGATTACTCT
>NW_028301563.1:13002500-13117500 GCF_042242905.1 Orbicella faveolata | reverse complement strand
GCTACTGTTGTACACTTTTCTTGTTGTTTTCGATTAATGCGGATCTGCAGGGATCGGATGAATACCCGAGTTAAATTCGTACTTATTAAGAAATATTTTACTTTGGCGGGACTTTCAAAGTTGAATAGCATCATGGTTTCGATTTCTAAACCATTCGAAGTGAAGACATGGAGGCGGCCGACTCGACGAGAGCCTCTCCGTCAGATTTCAACATTTCGAGTCTTTCGAGGGTTACAAGTCCATCACTTGACGCTCGAAAGCATTGGTATGTCCTCAAGAAGGAAATTTGTGGTGTCCGACCGGCGGACTTTTTGAGAAACGAGATATTTAGGAGATTTCCCGACGAAATACGAAGTGTAGCAACCCGGGAACTTCAACCCGCCAAATCGGCGTTTGTTGTCGTTGAGTTCAACAGAATGCCAAGTACCGTCTTCGTCACTTCCACGTTCGGCTTAATTGCAGGCCTTATTCGTCAGAAAGGTATTCCACCAAACAGCCTTATCAATTCGCCACGTTTTCTGCCAGTTGTTGGTCTGCTAAACTCCGTCGCATTGGATTTGGACAATGATTTGGACCCCGATCGCGCGGAAGACATTTCTTTTGGCGGGAAAATCTACCAAAGCTCAGTGGAGCTCAGTTCCTTGCTCGCTGAAAGAACGGCGAAGATAGACTCTCTTGAAATACAGATAAAGGATCTTCAAGCTCGGATTGCAGAATTCGAGTCGTTCATGGAAACAAGTTTGAACGATTCATCCTTTTCCGATTTGTCTTCCCCGTGTTGCTCCTCGACGCCGTCAAAATCATGCCTGAGTTCCTCGTGTAGTTCAATCGAGGATACAAAGATCTGTCCAGATTTGGGATCCACGAACAAGAAACGGCTGGTGCTTAAAAAATGCAGGGAGGTTAACGCTGCCCTGGAGGACGTTTCTGCAAAGTACCATGAGTCAATCGCTTCTGTCCTGGGGAACACCTTTTTGTGTGGCACAAGTGAGGAGAGAGGAAAGGTACGGGATACCATCTCCGAAGTCATAGACTTGGTAATGGAATCAAATGGTACCAGGAAGGCCTTGTCTCAGCTCCTCTCTCCAGAAACACAAGCGCGTATATTTGAAAGCATGCGTGTTCCAGACTGGGTGCTGTTGTATTTCAAGTTACAAACACGGTTGCCTGATTCAGCATGGCAGACATTGCTGAACTTAACTCGACTGGGAAAGAGTGGGGTAAGTTTTTAAGCTCACTGAAACAACTTCTAGTTACATGTAAGCTTAAATAATAATAATGAAAAATAGAACCATAATGATGGATGAATAAGTATTTAAATCAACCCTAAATTACCTTGTGATTTGGTTGTCATTCTCATCTTGAGGTGCATGTTGGCGTGGGGGTGGGAAATTATTAAAATAATTCAGCAAGGGTTTAAGAAAGAGGGTCCCTAACAGATATAGATGCATTGACTTTTTTTTTTTAATTTTCCTTAAGAGATCTGAGGACACACCTGTACTGCTATCAAAGAACAAAATCAAAGCCATAAAAAAACTAGTGTTCACTGTGGTACGAAAAACTTTGAAAATTGCAAAAGTTGGTGAGGCAGATTTTGATGCTTGCGATGTTGATCTTGGTTCTGTTCTTGTGTGGGCAATAAGGGAGCAGCATCTTCATTCATGTGACACAGAAGACAAAGAGTTCAACATAAAACTTGATGGACGCCCCCTTGGAGGTGTGTGTTATTTTAATGGTCCTTTAAGGTGGCTTTAAGCATACATGTAGGTCTGCTAAGTTTTGTTCAATATGAAATAATAATATTATATTTAAAGATGCAAAAATATTGACTGTATTCATTTGGGAAATGGGCGTTATTCTTTTGTATGGGACTCATTGGTCTGCACAGTATAGACTGGAAATCATCTTTAACGTATAAAATAATTATTTAGTAATAATTATTTCAAAAGTATAACTATATATGTTTGGAAATATGTTCCATAAAAGCTGCTTATTTATATATGCGTTTTTGTATTCAATCAAAAATAGGTAAAGATCAAGTGGCTGTAGGCCTGGCACCCATTAATTTTGACAACAAGAGTTCTGAGAGTGCATTGTCAATTTACCCCATTGCAATAGGGAACTGTAAAGAAAAAAGGTTAGTAGCGCTTAAATCAGGTATCATGATAAATGAAACAATTATGAAGTAGTAATACTGTAGTTCTAACTGAAGCTGTCCCCATTTTCTGTTTTTGTATGTGCGCTGATTGAAAACAATTAAGGCTGGTTTTCACTAGAGCATTAGCACAAGCACAAGCATAAGCATAAGCACAAGTGAAAACAGCTGGGACATATGTATTAAACATATTAAGCATAAGCAGAAACATAAGAATTAATGAGCGCACTTATTTGTCTTGTGCTGTTTTCACTAGTAGCGTGCTCGACATAAGCATAAGCATAAGCACAAGAAAAACAGAACTGTTTGTTTTCCTTGTGCTTATGCTTATCCTTAATAGACCCTGATATTTCGTCTGTTTGCGTGTCCTCTTCGAGTTTGACCCTGATTTGGTCTTTACAACTTGCTCCGAGCCTGTGCTCTTGCCTGTAGTTTTAGTCAACAGTTCCAGGCCTCTCTCTTCACTTCTTTGCAAACATGTGCAGCCTTTAGTGCTGTAATGTTCCTCAAAGTTCTCAAACATTTTTGCTCAAAAATGTGCCTGGCGTGGTTGATCACAGGAGCATATTATTGCTAACAGAAATTATTCTTAGTGTTCAATGTGCATGCTTGGCTGGCTATAAGATTAATAGTCATAACGGGCTTGAAAATTGTGCCAATAGTAGTCCACTGCAGAATGCTAATGATGCTGATGTTGGTTTTTTGTTAGGTCAAATTTAAAGCAGTTACTCAGGAATCTAAATCATCAAAAGAATGCTATTAAAAAATATGGCTTGTGGGTGGATGGAAAAAAGTATAAAATTTCTTTCACAGGTAATTCAAGAGATACAAAGGCAAGGGTATAAACTAGTACTTAAGATAAACCTGCAAAATTAAGAATCATTAAGATTTTTAATGTTTAATACATTCTTAAGCTGTCTATCAGTTGAATTCCCTGAAATCTGCATTTTTGCACACAGAAATAATGCATGCATGTAAAATGCATACTCATGATCATGTTGCCCTAACAACAACCATCAATGTCAATGTTATTTTTCAATTAATGTTCATTAATATGGATTTGACAAAGGAACATCAGATACCACTCTTTATCTATGTACATGTGTTATGAAAAATAATTTACCAGTGTGTAATCCATTTAAATGTTTCCTAAATTTCCTGTTCTTCATGCAGTGACTATTGATTACAAGGCCTTGCTACTTCTACTGAATAAGAAAGATGATGAAGATTTCAAACTTGGAGGCAAAGGATATGACGTGGAATTTTGTGCATTTTGTGATGCTATCAGAGTACTTATGTTTGTTTATTTTTTACTTAGATGTAATATCATTAACCAGTCTGCTGTAAGCCAAAAATATTGAAATGCATCTGCCAAAAATAGGAATATGCTACAACCTGATTTTATTTGCCATTATGCAAGAAAGCAACAAATAGAGAGAAATAGTTTGACTCAAAAAAAAAGCAAGGCAAACAAACAACACAGACTGAGATCTGTACTTTGTTTGCCGAAATGTTTTGTGGAATAGACTTAAAGTTAAGTACATGTAGGTCATAAAGTATATTTCAATCAAGGCTGATAATGTCTTTAATTGCTTTATAAAACACCTGATGGAATAGGGAAGTTGAGAGAACAATAAATTGATCACAATTTGTATCTCCTGAATACATCAAGTAATAATCACTAAACATAATGATTAAATGATTATGATTGGCAGCTAACATGTAGTCAGATGAGTGTATCTGGTTTTCTTGATAGCAATTATCTGGATTAACAATTCAGCATTTTTTTACATTTGAATTGAGCACTTTGTTAAAGTATTCAAGAAATAAAATGTTACAATTTCAAATTTTATTTGTATTTAGGCTTGTACATGTCATGGAGCTGATGTAGATGAAACCTGTTTGGATTGCCTAAGATCTAAAGCAAACATTGGAAGGTGAGACTGATGTGAGGAAATGAGATAAGTGCAGCAAATTTCAGATATGCCCAGGTGAAGTTTCCAGACTTTAGCTCTCCTTTTTTGTGCTTTATAGGTCTTCAGGCATCCGAGATGATCTTAATTTCCTTCTGGAGGAAGACCTAAGTGCCATCAACCTATGCTCTCTACATTGTGAGATGAGAAATTGCGAACAAATTTTGGGCTCTTTGGGATTGTTTGCTTGTCGCATTGGAAGCCTTGACAAGCTGAATGAGGCTTTGTCTGATTATGGTCCTGAAAATTTGCGGGCATTTCCAAGAGTAACTGTAAAGGAACGGAAAGGACAGCAAACAGAAATAGATAGAACAAACATAAAAGTGGCATCTTTTTCAGGTATCGGTGTTGATTGCCATATACTTGTATCTTACTCATTTTATCAGCATTCTTAATAATTAGGAGGAATTAATTTATTTTCATTTTTATGATACTAAGTGTTGTTTATACGTAGATATTGTTCATTACTTGTATTTGAATTGCAGTAACTGTTATTATAATTGTTATCCCTTAGGTTCTACTGAAAGGGCAGTTTTAAAGAACTTTGAAGAAATTGTAGAAAGATCACTGCCACTTGAGAAAGTAACAAAATATTACAAGGGATCCCCTGGAGCTGCAAAAGAGGTCATTTTGAACTATGTCACATTCTTTGAAGAGAGAGTACTGGTAAGCAAAGTGAATCTTAACACCCCAGTTTGAGGTGTGCTGTGTGAGTGGATGTCTTACCTTTGTGGACACAAAAAAAAAGTTTAAAATTTTCGGATGAGGTTTCGGAATAATCAAGGTCGAGGTAAGTGTTATCAGCCAAAGCCAAAGGCTGAAGCTGATAACACTAACTGAGACCTTGATTACTTCGGATATCACAAAAACCAAATCTCATAATTGTTTTATTATATTATATTGTTATGAAGAAAATAACGACAAACACACTTTATTTTCAACAAGCCATTTTCTTACGTGAACTTGATATTACTGTTGGAAATCATGCATTGTATGTGCAACCTACGGATTATTCACTAATCTGCTAGCAGACTAGTGAATAATCTGTAGGCTGCACTGTTTCCCAGAATAACTGTAGGCTTTTAGCCAATGAGAAGACAGATGGTGACTACAATGTGTAATAATATTGTTGTTGTTGTTGTATGTTGTTTACTTGCAGTTTGTTAGTGAGTTGCTTGACACGGGAAGCTTCATACGAGATTATGGCTCAAAGCAAGAGCAAGTCAACCTCAATGACATAAAAGGTAATGTTTTGTACTTAAACCTGTAATATGTGGACCCCATGTTAAGCTACCATGCAGTGAATCTATCCTGGTTGCATTTTCTGTCCAATAAAATCAATAAACTAAGAAACTTGAGGAAAGGACCCTTTGCAGGTGTCTTATTATATGGCCTATTAACCATAATTTAATAACAGTTTTTCGTCTTTTCTCTCTGGATATATATACATGTAGCAACTCCAAAACTCTGTGAATTCTTACATTTTCACACAGAGCTCAAAGCATTCTTGGTTGATCTAAAAGAGCAATGGGTAAACAAGCAGAAGGATGTGGAAGAAAAATTCCTAGAGCTTGATGAAGAGTCAAAAGTGCAAGTGCCATTGCCAAAAAAACGGAAAAGAGGGAAGAAGACAGAGCCACAAGAACAGTTGTCTGATCCCTTTGCCACATATGCAGCAGAAATTCAACTTGAGATGTTTACTAAGGTAAAGTTAAGGATTCTAAGCAATTCATATAGATATATATTACTCATCTGGAAAGGTTTTGATTAGGATAAAAAGATATACATGTAGATTTTCATTAACATATAAGTAAGAAATCTGTTAGAAGAGTATTGGTTAAAACCGGTGGACAATAATAATAATATTGATGAACTGAACTGCCAATGCCTGTTCAACATGTTGAGGAGCTGTGTAATCTCATGACAGTGTTGACTGCAACTTGCACCACATTTTGATGGGTACAAAATGTATCTTAAGTACACATGACAGGGCTGTCAATAAGCTTTGTAACCAATAACAGCGGCTATGGCTGAGTATGTTTGATGGGCCCCTGATATGTACAGGTAAACTTGCCTGTAGTTGATACAATTCAAGGCTGCAGGTGAATCAAAACTTATTGACAGTCTGGCATGATTTGTTACATGTACCTGGGAAACAAGCTAAGGAATTTCACAAGCAATGAATCCTAGCTCACTTGATGATTGTTCTTTGTCAAAGGTCTGCTGCGATTGGAGAGAGATCGCACTAACAATGCGTGACAGAGTGTTTGAAGAGCATGAAGAGCAGCTTATTGACATCTATGATGTAAAGGTGAAGTTATTATGTGTTTACAAATTTAAGTATGTCCTATGATCTGAAATTCTTGGCTTGCTAAATCTTCTGTTATTGACTTCATCTGATGGTCTTCCTCTACAGTGCAAGGAATGGGGGTTTTTGCTAAAGAAGTTATTTGGTATGCATCTTGGCACTGGTGATTATGGTCACCTGGTTGTAGATCATAGTGCTATGCTTTTGCGTCATTTTCGCTCTCTTTACAAATACTCTGGTCAAGGATTTGAGTCCTCCCACAAGCTGCATCGCCAGTTGTACTCAAAGGCAACAAACCATGATGCATCTGGACCTGGCCAGTCCTGTGAGTCACCGTCTAATTTTAAATTCGTATTTAAATGATGTTATTTAAAGTCAACTTCAGGTCAAAATAAATTAAAACTAGTTTGCCTGGTTTTTTCTACATACATATATGTGTACATACATACATATCCTTTATTTAAACATGATAAGACTTAAAGCTCAAAGCTTGTGGGGTTGTGTAAAATTAATTACAAATGAATTAGGGATAACATTACTTACAAAATATACTCACTACAATAAAAAGTCTAAAATATACAGTAAGATCATAAAAAAAAAAAGTACAATTCTGTTTGACAATTTTATGAATCATGAAAATATTAATCACAGTGATGCTTCAAATCATTTTGACCTGAAATTCATTTTAGCCAAGTGTAAATGCAGCATTAAAATGAAGTGCATCATCAATTTATTCATGTTTGCTAATAGAGCTGTACACAGGCTTTTAGCCAGAATTTGAAGAGGCCATCCAAAATGTGCTCTAGGTCCTGCTCAAATGAGCAATTTTGAAGACAACATATGTAAAATAAAGCAATTTTCTTCAGAAAGTGGCCATCCATGGGACACCTAGACACCCATCTGGCTAAAAGCCTGGCTGCACATGTATATAATAAGTATTGATATGCTGCACAGTAAAGAGCAGTAACAAACAGTTTGCTAAAATTATTTGGGACTTTAAAAAATCTTTCCTTTTTCAGTGAATCAAATTCTCACCCACTGGTATGCAACTATGCTGTTGCCTTTAAGATACTCATTCTACGAAGCCAGGAATTGCATCCAGTTGGGTAAGTTAACTTAATTTGGCACTTAATTGGATAATGCACAATAGAACTGAAATTTACATGTAGTTGACATTCTGATTAAGTGAGCTGATTATTACACTCAAATAAATTATTTTTGAGTACTACTCAGGATTGAAAATGGCACACATCAAGTCATTACATTGTGTAATGTACCTTTTTGGTTTCCAGGAAAGAAAACATTTTCTTATCGTGGATGTGGTTGGAAAAGTGGAGATTATGATTTGAAATCATGGACAGATGAAAAGAAAACCTGGATAATAGTTGTCTGTGATCTGTTTGAGCAGATGTTTGGAACTGACTTCCTGAAATATGATTATGAAAAGGATCATGGAGGTAAGGTTGATGATGGGCTATCATCTAGCCTTTTAGAGTACTGTCATGAGTACTGGGAGAGGCATTACTCTCTACACGATGGAGAGCCACATGATGATACCAAGCATCATTGCCACCCCAGAGTTAATTTAAGTGCTGATGACATGCTACAACTGATACAAAAAAAGCAGTCAGCACCTAGACACGAAAAATGCGATGTTTCATCTGAAAAGCTTGACTCTGCTTTGATCGAAGACCAAGGAAATCCAACAACATCACAGCCAATGAAGCCACAAGGGGATGAGGATGAGGGTGCCAACATAGATACTGGAACCAATCAACAGCCAGAAGAAGAACAGAGCCCCACACTAACTTACAAAAAATTTAGCTGCAACTCTGATTCCACTTCCATTAATTGCGATCCATCCCCAAAAATTGCTGATAGTGCCACTGTCATTATTGAAGATGAATGTAATATGATGGCATCACAGCAAACCAGCCTTCAAGTTGCGATTGCCAAGACCACAACAAGAGCTGAAGTTGCTGCCCTTTACAGCCTCATTCCAAAAGTAGCATCACGATCACTCTCTGCACAGCTAAAGCCAGTTTATGGAAATCTGTCCATTTCAGATCCATTTTCTATAGCAGAGCGTCCTTGTGAAAGTGATATCAAGAAGGCTAACAAAATCATTCACGATGAGCGAAAAGCTGGCAAGAATCCTAGTGGTATTGAGATTCAAGGCATAGGACAGTTCGCTGAGAATGCCTTACCTATCTTGCAACGATTCTGTGCGATAGCAGACACTTACCGTCGGGTATCTGCAGAAGCCAATTGGCTATCACAGATGATGTGCTCACCTGGAGATCTTGTGCGGTTGCAAGATGCCCTTTGGCATCATCCAGCTAATCAGCCAATATTGAAGCATGGTAATAAGAGATTAGATACCACATCATTTTCGGATCTTGTCGAGGAGCGATACATTGACAGCTTTGTCATTGACATTTGTATTAGCAAGTTTCTCGATGAGTCCAAAGAGAGTGGAAATAATTTCACAGTTTACTTTCCAACAGAGTTCTATGATTGGATGAGCTCAAATGACAAGCAGTTCCAACAGCATCGGTTGAGAGAAAGATTAAAGCTGTTAAGAAACATTGATGACTTAAAACAAATATTAGTGCCAGTGTACATGCCCAGCCACTGGGGACTAATCTTTGTAGATGTAGCCAACAGAAAGGTATATTTTGATGATGGACTGAATTCTAATGCTCCGCATCTGGCCCTTCCCTCAGTCAAAAGGTCATTAGAATTGCTCTTGGAAATGTACCCTTGCCATACATCTCTACAAACACGTTTCTGGCGAGAACATCAGGGATTTCAGCGTTTTGGCATGCCATCTCAGAATCCAATTAATTCAAAGATGATTGGAGTTGGAAGCTGTGGTATTGGTGTTGTCATGGCTGCAAAGGATTTTATCCTAAAGGGTCCCTCGGTCATTCACAACTTCCAGTGGCGCTACTGTGACATGGATTTGCACAGAAAACAATTAATGATGCAGATTCTTAATTGGAGTGCACAAGCTTGAATCCTAGCACTTAATGTCTAAAAGAAGAACTTATGTCTCATGTCAGATGGGCTGTTGTTATCTGAAGCCCGAATACTTTTTTTATCCCTACAATTTTTTGCTCTAATTTGGTCTGTCTCACTTGGGTAGTCAGTCCATGATGGGCTGTTGTTATCTGAAGGCAGAACCTAATTGTTTTATTATTATTATTTTGCACTAATTTGTTCTGTCTCACTTGGGTAGTCAGTCCATGATGGACTGTTGTTATCTGAAGGCAGAACTTAAATGTTTTAGCATTATTATTTTGCACTAATTTGTTCTGTCTCACTTGGGTAGTCAGTCCATGATGGGCTGTTGTTATCTGAAGGCAGAACTTAATTGTTTTAGCATTATTATCTTGCACTAATTTGTTCTGTCTCACTTGGGTAGTCAGTCGATGATGGGCTGTTGTTATCTGAAGACAGAACTTAATTGTTTTATTCTTATTATTTTGCACTTATTTGTTCTGTCTCACTTGGGTAGTCAGTCCTTTTGGACTGTTGTTATCTGAAGGCAGAACCTTATTATTATTATTATTATTATTATTATTATTATTATTAATAATATTATTATTTTGATTTTGTACCAACTAGTTCAATCTCTCTTGGGTAGTCAGTCCAACATGGACTGTTGTTATCTGAAGACTGAACTACAACCACCTTTTTCCACCTCGTGGTCCATACCTTGTCGCGGTGAGGTGGCTTGCGTGCCTCAATGACCTGGAGCAATTTCATTAAGAAACCCAACACTAACTGGTGTTGCGTTTTTTAAAGGTAGAGGTCAGACTAAAATGGACTATCTATTGCTTTCAAAAACAGACTAGGATGCTATTTGAATACCAGACCAGAAGTAAGTAACTTTGTTTTTATTTATATATTCATATCATTCCTGACTAACCATATGAACAATGTGTTATTAATTACTTCTCAATGCACAACTTGAATCAATCTCATTTTGTTTCAACAGGTTCTAGCTCAGTGTGGAATGTTGCTATCTAAAGGTTGAAGCATACATGTACTTTTTAATCATTTTTATTCTGTACTGATTTCTTCTCTCTTTTGGGTAGTCAGTCCAAACTGGCAGGACGTTTGTCATCTGGAGGCAAACCCTAATAATAATAATTTTTTTTTTTCAAAATAGTCCCTATTTTGCACTAATTTATTCCCTTTCTCCTGGGTTGCCATCTTAAGGCAGAAGCTAATTTCTCTTTTGGGGAAAAGATCCTTATCTTGTACAAATTTGTTCTGTCTCACTTGGGTAGTCAGTCCATGATGGACTGTTGTTATCTGAAGACAGAACTTAATTGTTTTAGCATTATTATTTTGCACTAATTTGTTCTGTCTCACTTGGGTAGTCAGTCCATGATGGGCTGTTGTTATCTGAAGGCGGAACCTAACTTTTTGTTATAATAATTATTATTTTGCACTAATTTGTTCTGTCTCACTTGGGTAGTCAGTCCCTGATGGACTGTTGTTATCTGAAGGCAGAACCTAACTTTTTGTTATCATAATTATTATTTTGCACTAATTTGTTCTGTCTCACTTGGATAGTCAGTTCTTATTTCACACTAATTTGTTGTCTCACTTGGGTAGTCAGTTCATGATGGGCTGTTGTTATCTGAAGGCAGAACCTAATGTTTTTAATCCTTGTACTAATTTGTTCTGTCTCATTTGGATAGTCAATCCATAATGGACTGCTGATATATGAAAGCTGAATCTAATATTAATTTTCATCAAAATTATTTTGCATTTATTCAACCCAGCAGAGCATTTTGTTGATTAATTAATCAGTATCATTAAGTACTTATGTACTAAGTCCATTCATTTTTTGGAGGGAGGAGTACTTATTCAGTTCTATCTTTTTGTTGTCAAAAGACAAATTAGTAGATTTAACAGTTAGTGTTCCTTAATCTTTCTGCACTAAGTGGCTTTTAAATTTGACAGCTGGACCAAACTGCATTCAAGATTACTTCCAGTTCGTACTGCGCATTCTCAGCACTCAAACATTGGTGAGTCTCACTTGATGGAATGCAAATCAATGTTATTCGTTACGAAGTGCTTACATGTACCTTATCTCTAAGGCATTTTAAATTCTTTTTCCAACAGTTTCTTTGATTTTTACGGCTACAAAGTGGTTTCATCTAGTGACATCAGAAAGAACTAAGCATAAAGCTTCACATCCATAATGGCGGTTGAGATGAAACTTTGAACTTACTTCATGTAAATAGTTGCGAATTGTGACATTTTGTGACGTCTTACACGAATCAGAACAGAAACCGTAAACAAACTCTCGAGAGTGCACAGCATGGACCGGAAATCATCCCAGTAGTTCACCGATATGGCATTGTAGTAAATTCCCAATGCACATCAATTCAAAGCAAAACTTTTGAAACATAAAATCTCAGGGTTAACTTCCCGTAGCCTGTACCTGAGAATAGATCAGGCCACCAGATTACTTCAAACTCTCGGGTCGCTCGCCCTTCGCCATGCCCAACTACAATTTCAATTTGTATTGATGGAGTCTTAATAGTCTTACTTCGTGCTCTCTCTTTAGCTTTCTGTAGGGCTTGCTTGGCATTTTGCGGCTCATTCCTCGTCGATACCTCTTTATCTCCCAGACAACTTCGCTTTAGCTTTAAAGGTTCAGCACTTTGCTGGCCAAGGGCAGAAATAACATCATCGACTTCATAGTCCCTGTAGTGATACACTTTAGCTTTTTCTCTCCACACAGGGGGGCGAAAATGCCTCTTTTCTCTGGCGCTGTTGATAAAAGCATTTGGCATATCCGCCAACATAGCCTGGACATATTTCGCAGGAACATGAAACCTTTCAACGCGACACCATTTCCCTGAAAACAAAGAAAATGGAATCTTTTATGAGCGGTTTCCATTGTTTGGTTTCGTTGATTGTGTGTCGTTTCATCAAAATTAACTGTAGCATCCTACCCGAGTGCAACATAACTAATATCAACAACAGTGTTAGCTAAGGATTGTTCAAAATCTTGCAAGTGTACTGAAATCCTTCACTAGTCTCCAACAAAAGGCACAAAAATGACGTTTAATTTGTTTCTTTACTATCTCAAGAAATATATACAGGGGAATAATCTTCTTTAACTCATTTAAAAGAGCATAAAAATGCTTTCTAGGAAAAAAAATGTTGCCTTCATGGAGGCTACATGTAGTACTGTGTTTTTTATTTTTAATTAAGGTTAAGTGAACTAAATTTCGCCAAAGAATGGAAAGACTGTTGGAAAAAAACCTATTTCACTCTCTTGGTAGAGAGAGAAATAATTTTCCTTAATCTATGGTGACATATCCTGAAAACAGAACACGACCGAAACAGGAATTTTCCACGCGTAAACATTTCCGTTACCATTGCGACCTCCAGATTAAAAATCAATTGTCGTGTATGTTACATTAAACTGTCTTCGCTCGAATTTGCAGGGAGACTGGTTAAGTCTCTTGTCACGCATTCTACCATTAATTCTACCAGATCTTAGCGAGATAAAAGGCGAAGTTGTGCGATTTTTTTCTAATTTTCCAGACAAATTTGATCGGTAACAATAGCATTTGACGTAATTAATATTAAAAGCAAATGTTTGACAGTGTGAGAGGCTCTTTCATTCAACAAACGTATGCGTACACATTTTTTGACAGCTATTCGAGCATGTGACAAAAATAAATTTAAAATACATACCAGCGGCTTTTGGATGTAGACATGAATTCATGCTGTCCACAATGCCAGTTATCCATTGCTTGTAGCTTGAAGATCTTGGTCCTGTTCTTATTGTTGGAGGAAGCCTTATGACCTCCTGTCCAATGTAGAACGGAAGGGATGTTATGGGCTCTGCATCAGTGCGATGTTTCGAGCCTCTGTGTCTCATTAGCGCAGTTGTTGTGTTGAATGCAGACGGACATAAATCACAATGTGTTTTGTATACTGTTAGATTAGCTGCCATATTTCAGAACTAGCGCTAGAAAAGGGCCTTGCGAATTGCGCACTTGAACTGGCAATAAAACAATATTGTAATCAAGGATTTCTTGTTTATTTTGGCCAATCAATGAAACTTAAAAGGTGTAGATAGTGGGGGAGGTCTTCCGGCAAATTTAGTGCACATGCGGCGCAATAGACTGGCTCTTTGTTCACTCTTCGTCCTACAGTGAAATTTTTAGTCAGCGTAATTTCCTTAACACATTCCTACGAACTCTAGGCTTACAAACGTCAATCGTAATATCTGAAATTTCACCAAATCTTCCTTATTCAGTTCAGTACTGCACTTTCTGTGTTTGAGGCAGTATTGTTTGCGCACGTGCAATGGCTAGAAACAAACGTAAAGTGGTAAAGGACAAAGAGAAATTTAAGAAAATCAGAAAGGAAGCCCGAAAGAGGTGGCGGAACAAAAAGGCCTACGAGAAAGTGTTGAAGAATGCGCAGAAGGAGCTCGTCCCTGGTAAACTCGCCTCCGAGAAAATAAGCAGTCCGGTTGCCCAATTGCCGGAGAAAACAGCCCCAAAAGACGCTGCGAAATCAAAGAGACAAGTTGAACATCGCCACGTGAGAGAGTTAGATCCCTCCTTAATCGTGAGATCGGAAAAGTTTTTGGGCTGTGGTAGTTTTGGAAATTGCTACCTAGCTCATTATAGGGACGTCCTAGTTGCCGTAAAAGAATTCAAAGCTGAAACGTTTGGCCGTGACAACATGAAGAAGGAAGTTCGACACGAGGCAAAAATGATCAACCACCTCGAAGATCACCGCGGAGTCCCCCTGCTCTTTGGTATTGTGACCAAGAGTGAGCCCCTACGTCTCATCACAAAGTTCCACGGCCGTAAAGACAAGAGTGTAACTTTGTCCAACTTAATCAGGAAGAAGAAGCTGGACAAACCAACTTGGCTTGGAATATTGCAAAACACCATCGAAGCTTTGGACCACATACACTCTTGTGGCATTCTGCACAACGACCTGAAGAGTAACAACGTGGTGATGGAACAGCGCGAGCAGAAATGGAACCCTGTTATAATAGATTTCGGGAAAGCACGTTTTTTTTCCGATCCCAAGCCAGTGATGTCGTTGCCCGAAGTCAAACAAGAAAAATACAAGAAGCGATATCCTCACATTGCCCCTGAAATCGTAAACGGTAGTGGTAGGCAAAGTTATGCATCAGACATTTACTCGTTGAGTAAAATTGTTTTAGCTGTATTGGATTTGCTTCCTACAGCAACTTCAAGGTCACTACGGGTAGCAAAACGTGCACTTTGCGAAGAACCAGATGAACGCCCCTCGCTGAAGGATATGTTGGCCGCGCTCTGAATTACTGGACCGTCATTACCATCGTGAACATTCAGCGTGGCTTCGCAAATATGTAGTTAACAACATCACTTGTGAGTTGCTTTATTTGGCTTTATGTGTTTTAGACGTTTCAGTAAATTGAATCGTAATTTGCGATAAGGCCACTAACTGAATTGTATTCTGCGAGAATTAATGCATGTTTTCAGCGCTAAAGGAAACGTAATTAAATGTGGACCGCGCTGTTATGAATAGCCATGGTTAACGTTCAGCGTGGCATCGCAAGTACACGTAGGTAATGACTGGAATTAGGAAAACGTCGCTTGTGAGTTGCGATATTTGGCTCTGTATTTTAAGCTTTTGAAGGCCGGTTATTTCAAAGTCCTCTTAGAATTTAGCCCACTAATTGAATTGTGTTCGGCGAGACTGAATGAATGTTTTCGCTAAAGAAAATGTGGTCTGGCCGCGCACTAAATAAATATCACCGTCGTGAACATTCAGCGTAGCTTCGCAAATATATAATGAACGAAAAAGTTGCCTTAGGAGGCCCTTCGAATTTATTTTTTAGACTTCTCAACTTCCTTTGTCATGTTTAGTTTCATTTCGTTTGGGTTCTGTTTGGATCAATAAAAAGTGTTAGACAATAAATATTAGAAATACGGGTTGTGCGTTTAGCGCGAGTGTTTGACTTGACTAAAGTTCTCCACGCGAGTGGCGCCGACAATTCCGCGTGCTCTATCTGGAAAACATTTTCATTATGTCAAGAATTGAACGCCGCCAAGTGTGAAAAGATCATACCGAGAATTCCTAAGCAGCACCTCAATCGTACTAAGGCGCGAACTAAGTTCTTCAGTTACAGTTAATCATAAGCCATGGGTGTGTTGAATCCACCCATGGCTTATTATTAACCTAATTTGCATACATTTTTTCCTCGGGCAAAGCTCGTCATGTGACAAGGGAGAAAACATATGCCAGAAAAACTCAAACGACTATTGCAAATGTTTCAAAGTCTCACTGAATATCTTGTCCACAGAAAATGTGTTTTGTCCAGCAGGAAGGGGTTTCGGTACATTATTATTATCTAAGTTTAAAACAAGGGAATCGATGTAGGACAAAAATCTTATCTGTAACAAAGAGTCCGGCGTAAACCGTGAACAGGTAGAGAAATTAAAAGACAGAATACCGTAAATCACAACTGCTGCCAAATTTCGGCTGAGCAAAATAGAACTGTCTTTCAGGATATTCAGCGATCGTTGCTCGAACACTCTCCCATCCCCACCCCCATCCCCAACCCCAACCCCAACCCCAACCCCACCCCCTCTCCTTCACCATTGAACGCCTGTCACGCAGGCTATATTACGTTCAGACAGGAGCGCAGTCATAATTCACTGGTCTAATCAGCCTATTCTATAACCCTGTCTTGAATGTCACTTCGCCATGGGGGAGTTTATTGGAATAGGGGTGCTTATTAGAAAAAAAACGGCATTCATCTAGGGAGCGCGTATTGGAAGAAGGGTGCTAAATGGAATCCTTATGTTCGCCTTATTAGATCGAGCACTCTTACGTTTATATCTTTTTATTCTTTACGAGTTAGACAACTTTGTGAATCAGCCGCTGTCCAATCATCTTACAGCAAAGATTCTTTCCTGAAAGTAACAGCCCTCTGACCGCGTTTTGTTTTGGGCCCAGGCTTCGCCTCACCTTGTTTCGTCAACGCTAGATACCAGTCAGGATTGAGCACGGATTGATACGAAGTGCACTCGGTCCCACAAATCTCTTTGAAGACACATTCTGGCCGAGATGAGGAGGTCTGTAGAATTTTAAAAAGAGTTACTAAAAAAGTAATGTAATAGGATTGAGTCAGAGCAAGATCAAGACTCAACGAGTATAAAGAAAAAAAAATAGTACCTTCGAACCCCGCCCTTATCAGTGATATTGTTTTTGAGTCTCTACCCGGTTATTCCGAACACTATTGTCCTCTAAACAATTCAATTCAAAACCAGACGGTTCTTACTTACTGTGGTATATAACTCTCCGTTTGCACTCATTGCAATGCACTTTCCTGCCGCTTTTCCTTTTATCACGCCGGCCTCCACCTACTCCATTACAAGAAAAACTATTGACAAAGAAACACAAGAAATAGCAGCTGCAGCTGGGTCACAAATGTCAGTGTTTCACTGATTCCTGTTTGTGTATTATGGAGCAACTGGGACCTGTTGCTTAAGTACAGTGTTAGTTCGGTTCTGAATGGGATGCTAGTGCTGCAGGTTTCTTTTAAGCGTCAACAGTTAAGTTTCGACAACGACCACTACTCAACATGGCGGCCATACTCTTGCTAATAGGTCGACCGAAACATGCAGCCTTGGTTTACAGCGCACATCTTTTATATTGGACATCCAGGTTATGGTCAATTGACGCCTATAAAAATGAGTACTGGTTTTCGATTGGATCGCGGGCTCAAGCTAAATTAACGTCTTAAAACAGTTGGGCATCGTTGGTGGGAAAGTGAAAAACTTAAATTAATCACCGTAGTCGGTGACAGAATGTTTGTCTAGCTAGATTTCTGATTTTCTGATGACTTCGTACAAAGCATCTACACACTCTAATATTGTAACTGTATAATAAAGCTACCAAAGGACACGAGTGCAGTGTAGACAATTGCACACAGGGAACCCAATATTATAACAGGACCACCCAATTTATTTAGGATCGCCTTCCAAGTATTCCATTTAAAAAGAACAGCCCAACGTACGGCGAATTACAAAGAATGAAAATTATAAAGAGTGAAAATCATCAACAACGATCTACGATTTTGACGTTCCACCAAATTATCTAAATTAACATTGAAAGCGGAAATATGGCCGACAATGAATTGGTCAAAAAATTAAGTTCATCACCGTCATTGAGTTTTTCTTTTTCGTGTCTGGCTACATGTAGACAATGCTATATTTTCAGTAACAGTCAGAATTCCTTTTCTTTTAGTTTCAAGACGTTGTAACTCAGTGAAGTTCACATCAAAAATACATTTTTTCATTGACACTCGGCCTTTTCGAATGCAAATCTCGATTTCTTGAAACTGAAAAATGCTTAAAGCCATGACTAGAAGTTATACTCATAACTGACTATTACGCATTTCCTTTAATGTAAGTTTAGAGAATATCGTTCTATATGAAGGCGACATCCCTTCCTTGCTTGATGATTTTCTTTAATCTCCTCACCTGCCTACTTGACAATGTAACAATATCGTCAAGAGAAATAAGAAAATGATCGCTCTCGGAAATAAATGGCTACAAAAAATGCGAAGAAAACGTTTCACTTGAGTTTTGGCCGGGTTACAATTCCTAGGCACGAATGTAACACGCAGGCATTCTGTAAGTTATACGTTACATTACAATTAGCGAAATAAATTTCTCTACTCACTGTAACTATCATTTTCGTCCCGGCTTCCCTCTACGCCGTTCTCGTTTATTCTGAGGTAGAAGCCATGACTGCATTTTGAATGCTTCGGTGACGACGTGTTGGGAGTGAAATGAACCATGTCGTTTGTTGCTGTTGACTCGGTAAGTGGATTTGCTATACACTGAAGATATTTTGAGTGTACTAGTCTAACTTAATTGCACACCTGGATTAATCGTGACTGAAGCCTGCCAATTCCCTTTGCATTTTCTTTTTGTTTGGAGCGGCAAGTGATTTTTCCTCTACATCGTTTCTTTTGGCCAACGGTAGCTTATTGAAGAACAATTTCGCATCCTTGATTGTACCAAACTGACACTGACGTGCTTAGCATTTGAGACGCCACCTTAGACCTCAAAAGTGAGAATTCCCTGGTGCCGAGACGGGATATGCCTTTGGCCTGTTTCAAAATGAGGTGCTCTTTGCCTCTGCTTCAAAATGAGGCTCGGCCCAAAAACTATGGCTATAGTCTATGAGCCCTCGACAAAAACTCTTTATATGACAACAGGGCACGATCGCACACACGACAGTTTTGAAAGGGGAATTTCTCCTTAAACGATACCTAAGAAAAAATTTTTTTTCCTGACCGTTCGTGAAGTATGAGCGAAAGTCTGGCTGGGCCTCGTTGACAAGGAGCTCATAGAAAACCTGGGGACATTGTCCAATTATTAACGCTTACTGATCGCCTTTGTGTACCATCAAATATTTTCTTATATTGCCATGAAAGTTCCAATTTAATTGTGTGACAGTTTATCCTATTTATAAGTTGCGTGATTCAGGGCATCTAGGAATAATAGAAATCGGAAGCACGTGCCTGACAGTCTCAATTAGTTCAGCCGATGATTACCAGTTAATTAGCACCAGATTGTAAACGCGTTCCATCTTATCAACAAAACATGTAAGCTTGCGTGTCGGGTAATATTCCGTGATCAAAGAAACTGTTTAGAAAAGGTAAGCCAATCAAATTAGATTTCGCTAAGTTTTAAGCCAAAGAACTGATGTTTCAGTATTTTCGTGAACAAAACAGAATTGCTAAAAGCTTTTGAATGAACAAACAAAATTGCTAAAAGCTATGACACCAATTGTGTAATAAGGCATGCATGGCTCATATAACGTTTGTAGAGTGGGTGGGTTATGATGTTGTTTCATTTTCCTCTGACATTGTTTTGAAAGCCGCCCTCCCCCCCCCCCCCCCCCTACCGCCCTCCACCCCTCTTCCTTAATGTTCTCAGCAAGTCAAAATTCGAAAATGTCACGTGAAAATGCGGTTTCTGTAGCGATCGTAAATGAAGAGGAGAAATATCGGCCACGGAATGAGCGAGTCCACAGTTTTTACTATATCTCACTAGTATAGTTTTCTGTAACTTGTCTTTGTGTTTAAACATTCGTTTACGGTTTGAATTATTTTACTTTACGTATACCATCGTGCAATAGTTTAATGTTTGTGTTCAGTTGCAACCTCCACGCCAAGCATTATTTTTTAGAGAGTCGACGTAGAAAATGAAAAAAAAAAAAAAAAAAGACCTGCGCTAAAATAACCTGCAATGCAGGCGTTTTTTCCTGGACAAGGGAAACCCCATGGGCTGGTTCGAGATTAAACCAGCCCTTCCACGGCCAGCGTCAAACAGAGTGAGATCTGAGATTAGGGCTGGTTAATTTGACCCGCTCGGGCCGAAAAAAAAGGACAAAGAGTACAAAAAAGATAAGAAAACAACAAAGAGACGAGTTTGCTGGCTCAAGAGACAACCGCATTGCAGCCTAGCATAAAGAGTGGGTCCCCAATAGGTTTGGCGGGATGCGGGATTTGGCTTTTTTTCGCTGTGATATTTGGGATTTGAGCAGAAAACAGGGGCGGGAAGCGGGAATTACACTTACGAGCGGGAGCGGGATTTTGTGTTTTTCTGGGGCTGGGATGTGGGATTCGCAAGGGGAACAGAGCGGGATACGGGATTTCAATTCTTATATGACCACATAAATTGTTATTGACCAGCGAAAAAACCACAAGCTGGCAGAAACGAACCTTTTGTGTGTATAGCTGTCAGGTTTCAAGTAATGAATAGCAACAACTCTGTGCCCTGTCAGGTTCTGTCAAACGTATCCATTATCGCTTGACCACGTTAGTATCATGAGACTGTATGAGGGGCTATCTTTAAAACGGGGAACGGGGAATCGGGGAATCGGGGAATGGGAATGGGGAATGGGGAATGGGAATGGGGAATGGGGAATGGGGAATGGGGAATGGGGAATGGGGAATGGGGAACGGGGAACGGGGAATCTTTAAAATGGGGAATCTTTAAAAGCGGGAATCTTTAAAATGGGGAATCTTTAAAAGCGGGAATCTTTAAAATGGGGAATCTTTAAAAGCGAGAATCTTTAAAATGGGGAATCTTTAAAAGCGGGAATCTTTAAAATGGGGAATCTTTAAAAGCGGGAATCTTTAAAACGGGGAATCTTTAAAAGCGGGAATCTTTAAAATGGGGAATCTTTAAAAGCGGGAATCTTTAAAATGGGGAATCTTTAAAATGGGGAATCTTTAAAATGGGGAATCTTTAAAAGCGGGAATCTTTAAAATGGGGAATCTTTAAAATGGGGAATCTTTAAAATGGGGAATCTTTAAAATGGGGAATCTTTAAAATGGGGAATCTTTAAAATGGGGAATCTTTAAAATGGGGAATCTTTAAAAGCGGGAATCTTTAAAAGCGGGAAAAATGGGGAATCTTTAAAAGCGAGAATCTCTGGGAATTATTATTCATTGTAATTATATCGCACGCTAAAGCATATATGTTTAGCGGGCTACTTAAGCGGTCCAAATCTCGATTCTTACTCTTTGAGATCTGCTACACCGACCGAAGAATTGATCCGCCTGAAGAATTGAACTCCGGACTGTGACGTTTTTAAATCGAGTTTCGCAGTGATAGATATTTGTCCTAGCGTTATCAAGTACTACTGGAAAGACATGCTACTTAACGACAAAAATATGGCACGCACAATGGGTTCTTGGTTTTGTGATAGACTACGCTTGAATTGGCGGCCGAGAGAGCTGTAATGTTTGTTAAAAAGGTGATGTACTTCATGGAAATTGGCTATCTGAACAGTATTAGAAAAAGTACTATTGTAATGATTATGATTTTCTCACGCTTTTGTGGCAAACTCAGTGACAGATGTTTCTGTTGGTTTCCGGCCAGCATGGCGTCTCCATACAAATCTCTTTAAATGTGGTAAAAAGTTTAAGTGTAAAATGGGGTTGACTAGCCTACACGACTTCTACGGTTCGTGACATTTGTACATTTGCCGTTCTCTGTTCGGTCACTCGACCTTTCTTGTCGCTTCACTCGTGTTCATGAAGGGCACTTCATGTTGTGTAATAAGGAGGAATTTTAAGTGAAGTTGAGCCGTTAGATCGTGCTATGGCAAACTTTTTTATAGGTCATAGGTCTGCGTGTTATCTGCATGTCGACTCGTTGAGTTTGACACCTGTGTAATTTGCCGTGTGTTTTTGCATTTTTTAGGCTCATTTCTATTGCAAGATATGCTTTTATAAGCTAAGGCGTTTGATAACGGCTTCCGGCACTAACATTTTGCTGGATCAATAATAGCAAACTTTAAAACAAACTTTTAAAGTGCCTGCATGATCCTTCTGTTGTTTGTCTGTTCCGGTTTGTTTTGCAAAATTTGGGAAAATTTTTGTCTAATGTGCTAATGTCCGTTTCATAATTATAGTGACATTATAGAAAATTCATGTCACGGGGCCTGTTTTTGGGTTATAAGCATTTAAATCTAACCGATTATAGTGTTGCTTTAGTACTCTGTTACTTGAAGAAAAAGACATGAATTTTATAACGGCTATCTTTAAAACGGGAACGGGGAATCGGGGAATGGGAATGGGGAATGGGGAATGGGGAACGGGGAACGGGGAATCTTTAAAATGGGGAATCTTTAAAAGCGGGAATCTTTAAAATGGGGAATCTTTAAAAGCGGGAATCTTTAAAATGGGGAATCTTTAAAAGCGAGAATCTTTAAAATGGGGAATCTTTAAAAGCGGGAATCTTTAAAACGGGGAATCTTTAAAAGCGGGAATCTTTAAAATGGGGAATCTTTAAAAGCGGGAATCTTTAAAATGGGGAATCTTTAAAATGGGGAATCTTTAAAATGGGGAATCTTTAAAATGGGGAATCTTTAAAATGGGGAATCTTTAAAAGCGGGAATCTTTAAAATGGGGAATCTTTAAAATGGGGAATCTTTAAAATGGGGAATCTTTAAAATGGGGAATCTTTAAAATGGGGAATCTTTAAAAGCGGGAATCTTTAAAAGCGGGAAAAATGGGGAATCTTTAAAAGCGAGAATCTCTGGGAATTATTATTCATTGTAATTATATCGCACGCTAAAGCATATATGTTTAGCGGGCTACTTAAGCGGTTCAAATCTCGATTCTTACTCTTTGAGATCTGCTACACCGACCGAAGAATTGATCCGCCTGAAGAATTGAACTCCGGACTGTGACGTTTTTAAATCGAGTTTCGCAGCGATAGATATTTGTCCTAGCGTTATCAAGTACTACTGGAAAGACATGCTACTTAACGACAAAAATATGGCACGCACAATGGGTTCTTGGTTTTGTGATAGACTACGCTTGAATTGGCGGCCGAGAGAGCTGTAATGTTTGTTAAAAAGGTGATGTACTTCATGGAAATTGGCTATCTGAACAGTATTAGAAAAAGTACTATTGTAATGATTATGATTTTCTCACGCTTTTGTGGCAAACTCAGTGACAGATGTTTCTGTTGGTTTCCGGCCAGCATGGCGTCTCCATACAAATCTCTTTAAATGTGGTAAAAAGTTTAAGTGTAAAATGGGGTTGACTAGCCTACACGACTTCTACGGTTCGTGACATTTGTACATTTGCCGTTCTCTGTCCGGTCACTCGACCTTTCTTGTCGCTTCACTCGTGTTCATGAAGGGCACCTCATGTTGTGTAATAAGGAGGAATTTTAAGTGAAGTTGAGCCGTTAGATCGTGCTATGGCAAACTTTTTTATAGGTCATAGGTCTGCGTGTTATCTGCATGTCGACTCGTTGAGTTTGACACCTGTGTAATTTGCCGTGTGTTTTTGCATTTTTTAGGCTCATTTCTATTGCAAGATATGCTTTTATAAGTTAAGGCGTTTGATAACGGCTTCCGGCACTAACATTTTGCTGGATCAATAATAGCAAACTTTAAAACAAACTTTTAAAGTGCCTGCATGATCCTTCCGTTGTTTGTCTGTTCCGGTTTGTTTTGCAAAATTTGGGAAAATTTTTGTCTAATGTGCTAATGTCCGTTTCATAATTATAGTGACATTATAGAAAATTCATGTCACGGGGCCTGTTTTTGGGTTATAAGCATTTAAATCTAACCGATTATAGTGTTGCTTTAGTACTCTGTTACTTGAAGAAAAAGACATGAATTTTATAACAAATAACTAGGCATTCGTTTGATACGTTTGGTTTAGCGTAAACTGCAAAGGACTGGTATTATTGATCCATCAAGGTATGAATGCTGGAAATACTATCCGCGGAAATAATTAGCCGCCACCTAAGAAGCAGGCGTTTCGTTATGTCACATACGCAATGCGTCGTATGGCACGCTAAAGAGGTGAAATGATTTCCTACGAAAGGTCTAACACGACATAAGGGCAGGACCTTTGCAGTTAGCATAACTTAGGGGAAAAAAAACGCATTTGTCTATTTTGTCATTTCATGGCACAGTTTATGCATCCGACGCAACCTCGGCGGGAACGGGTCGCAAAAGAATCACCCAGCACATTTCGAAAACTTTGAACACTGTATAAGACTTGCAAAAAGGTGGCCTTTCACGGTGTGAGGAAACAAACTATGTCAATTGTTTTCCTAAAGTTCTTTATTTCATTTGTAAATAGGAGTCAGTAAACCGATAGACTTATTGTTACAGCGATCAGTCTTACGTATATTGCTTTACATGTAGCAGTGCCCAGTGGCTAACCCTTTTAGGGTAATTTTAGGCAATGTTTTTTTAAGACCGCGTGCAAAGAAAAAAGATAACACTATCATGGCCATCTATAATACGTTCCTGCGTAGGCAATCACATTGCATAGATGTCATTTGGTCACGCACTCACAACATAGACGCTTAGTTTGTGTTACAAGTAGAACGTGAGGGACTGGGCCCAGCCCCAGGTCACTTATTATTATGGGATCGAAAATCCCACGCGTTGGCGAGAATAAAAACGAAACGAGGATCGATGAGAAAACGTGTTGTCATTGCAGTTTTGTAGTAGTTCCTGTGCGAGATTGAGTAGAGTGTAACATTTGGTGACCCCGACGTGACAAAGAAACCACCGAAATGTCTATAGAAGTCGTCGAAGAGATTCAGATAGGGGTGAGAACAGCAATTTGTCAGCTTAGCGAAGCGAGTCTTCGAGAAATCTGTGCGGGGCTACATATCGAAGTTAAAGAGACGGATACAGGACGCCTGGCGTTAATACAAATCCTAACGAAATATTTAGACGCCGAAGAACTCGGAACTGAAGCACTAACGAATCTCAGAGAAACAATTAAAGAAAAGAAACCGGCAACGAAGGACGCGAAGAGTGAACAAGAGGGTGGTGTGAAAACCGAACATGTGGATCAGAAGTCTGCTGTCAAGTCAAGCACAAATGCAGTTACGCCTAAAGAAACCACAGCGATTCCACCGTTCAGGAAGGAATTTAAAATATCGGGACAGATTGGAGATTCACGTCAGAAAGATCGCTTGAGCTTTACCAGTCTTGCTCACCAAATTAACGCTGGATTGAAACGGGGCTATAAAGAAGAAGAAATTGTCGAGGCTGTTATTCGAGCTATCAATCCAGGCCTTAGATTGAGGAGCTACTTGGAAGGTAAGCCCGATCTAGATCTTGCCAGATTACGTAAAATACTCCGGTCACATTACCAAGAAAGGGGGGCTACGGAAATGTATCAGCTGCTCAGTTCGGCAGTACAGGAAGCTGGGGAGACCCCTCAGGACTTTCTTGTTCGCCTCCTTGATCTAAAGCAGAAAGTACTGTTTGCATCTCAAGAAGCAGGATCTGATTTGAAGTATGACCCAAAGCTGGTACAGTGCATGTTTCTGCATTCATTATTAACTGGGTTACGGAATGATAACATTAAAATGGAGATAAAACCATGCCTGCAAAACACCCAAGTGGAAGATGAAGAACTTTTTGAGAAATTGAATGCAGCAGTTAGTAATGAAACAGAAAGAATGCAGAAGCTTGGTTCCCGTCATGACCAGCTCACAAACCGAACCCCCACACAGCTTGTAGCTCAATTGGCCACCCATGATGACAGCCATGCCTCAGTTGAAGGTAAAACCCCAGAAAAGCCACCAAAAGTTAACCTTCTTACTGAAGTTAGAGAGTTGAAAGCGGAATTGGCTGCTATCCGGGAGGGCATGGAACAACAAAGCCGCGCTAGCCCTCACCCACAGTACAACCCTGTAGAGCAAGGGAGGGTTCGCCCTAGAGGGTGCTGGAATTGTGAAAGACAAGGAAGGGGTTTCCGTTGCAACCATTGTTTCAACTGTGGTGATGTCGGCCACTTCAGTTACCAATGCCTAAGGTCAAGCCGAAGGGGCTATAACTCAGCAAGCCCCCAGGGAAACAGACAAGGGTTGCCCCCACGGGACAAGGAGCAGCCCCCCCGATTCATGAGCAGTCCCAACAATGCATGAACTGTGGAAAGAGGGAGGATTGGGCACATCAATACTTGCGGTGTTCACAGTGCCATACTAGCCACTATTGTTCAAAAGTTTGTCAAAGGGAACATTGGGAGAAGCATAAGAAACTATGTCAAGCCATTAGCGAAGTTGAACTGAGGGAAAGGGCAAGTGTTGAAACATTGAAAACGTCGTTCAGTTCCCACCTAACCCCGAGACAACGCTCTAAACTCACCAAATTAGTGGGAAGAAAATGTGTGGTTTCCTGCTTGATTCAAGGGGAAAAGGTGGATGCCCTGTGGGATACCGGAGCTCAAGTTTGTGTTGTGTCCAAACATTGGAAAGAAATTAACCTACCAAACGAGCCAGTAAGAGACATAAGCGAGTTATTGGGGGAAGATGGATTAAATCTCCAGGCCGTGAACGGTACAAAAATCGCATATGATGGCTGGATTGAGGTGGAGTTCCAGTTGGTTGGGGAGGACGGGTACTCGGAGCCATTGACAGTACCCATACTAATAGGAAGTGAAGATAATCAGGAGTATCCCATCATCGGCTTTAATGTCATTGAAGAGGTCATTAAGAGGAGTAGTAGCCCCAACACAACCAGCCTATTGCCCCGAATAGTGAATGACTCGTTCCCATCTGTGAAAGAGGGCGAAGCAAGAGCGCTGGTTAATTTCATCCAAAGTATGGATGATGAAGCTGACACCGGTATGCTCAGAGTCGGCAGACAAGACATACGTGTTCCACCAGGAGAGACTGTGAGAGTCAAATGTCAGGTACACTTTGGACTACTAGAAGAAGATTTGCCTGTTGTGTTTGAGCCCAAAGAGGAAGGGGCGTGGCCTGAGGGGCTAGAAGTTCAGGGCTGTCTCCACCGAATCTCCCCGAGGTCTTCGAGCCGAATGTATGTTCCAGTATGCAACAACACCGAACGAGAGATGACCTTACGTAGGCGGACAGAACTGGGCACTATACAGTTAGTGCAGTCCGTCACGCCACTGCCAGTCGAAGCTGAACAGAAACAAGAGAAAGAGGAAGGTGAAACTTGGAGTGAGGCAACCAGTTGTGAGCGGGAGCCAAGTCAGCCCGAACAAAGTAAAGCAGAGTGGATTCCCCCAGTTGACTTGAGCCATTTGTCAAGTGAGCAACGGGTGATTGTCAAGGAGATGTTGAGGGAAGAATCCGGGGCCTTCGCTATAGATGATGGTGACATTGGATGTGCCGAACATTTGAAATTGGAAATCAACCTGAGAGATGACGTCCCAGTACAAAAAACATACAATTCAATTCCAAAGCCCTTGTACGAAGAGGTAAAGTCACACTTGCAGGATATGATCAATCGTGGTTGGATAAGCAACTCAAAGTCACCCTACTCTTCCCCAGTGGTGTGTGTGAGAAAAAAAGATGGCAGTCTGAGACTATGTGTTGACTATAGGCAGTTAAACAGCAAAACTGAGGATGACCGCCAGCCCATCCCTCGCATCCAAGACATCCTGAATAGTCTCAGTGGGAACACTTACTTTTCAGTGTTAGACCAAGGAAAGGCATATCATCAAGGATTCGTAGCAGAAGAACACCGACATCTAACAGCGTTCATCACCCCCTGGGGTTTATACCAGTGGAACCGGATTCCTTTTGGCCTTAAAAATGCACCGGCAGCTTACCAGAGGTACATGGAGAAATGCCTAGAAGGTCTCCGCGATGAAATATGTATTCCATATCTTGATGATGTCCTGGTGTACAGTAGGACATTTTCTGAGCATGTAGACAATGTGCGAAAGGTACTTAAACGTTTGCAGGAGTATGGTATCAAGCTGAAGCCAAAGAAATGTGAGTTGTTCAAGCCCCGTGTTCGTTACTTAGGCAAAATAGTCTCAGCAGATGGCTACACGATGGACTCAGCAGACGTTGCAGCAGTGGCAGCCCTTAAGGAAACTAAACCAAGAACTGTTGGTGAATTGCGCAAACTCCTGGGTTTCATAAGCTATTACCGCCAATATATTCGCGACTTCTCCAGATTAGCCAAACCCCTTTATGACCTACTTTCAGTTAAAGAATGCAGTGACCAGCCCAGCAGAGCTAAAGGACAGAAACAGCACCCCAAGTGGAAGTTGCCGACATCGAAAGGACAATCGTCATCAAATCACAAAATCCCGTGGAATGAAAGACACCAAGAGCGATTAAACTTCCTAATTGAACTTCTTATGCAGCCAGGGGTAATGGCTTACCCTGACTTTGAACGACCATTTGTACTGCACACGGATGCCTCAAGCGAAGGACTTGGGGCGGTGCTCTACCAAGAACAAGGGGGGAAATTGAGAGTTGTTGGCTATGGCTCAAGGACATTGACGCCCGCGGAACGGAACTACCACTTGCACTCAGGAAAGTTAGAATTCTTGGCCCTAAAGTGGGCAATTACTGACAAATTCAGGGATTACTTATTCTATGCTCCATCCTTCGCTGTTTTCACTGACAATAACCCGTTAACGTATGTGATGTCATCAGCAAAGTTGAATGCCACGGGGCATCGGTGGGTGGCCGAGTTAGCGGATTATAACTTTACAATCAAGTACCGACCGGGCAAGACTAATGTTGACGCGGATGTTCTGTCAAGAATCCCATTGGACATAGACAAGTATATGAGCGATTGTACAGAGGAAGTACCCAAAGATGTCCTTGAAGCAACCGTGGAAGCAGTTAGGGAACAGGCAAAAGGCACAATCCCATGGGTTACGGCAATTGCCGCAGACTTGACAACTCCTGAACCGACATTAAAGGATCTGAATCTAAAACCCTTCAGCCCTAGTGAAATCAAGGAGGCACAGTACTCGGATAGTGCTATATGCCGCGTGCTTTACTACAAGACACACGGGATCAAACCGGGTGGTGGCCAACTGAAGAATGAACCCCATGGAGTTACCAACCTTATGAGAGAATGGAAGAAACTGGAAGTTGATGAACATGGTATCCTGCGACGAAGAACAAGCTCTAAGATACAATTAGTTCTGCCACACAACTTCATCCCAGTGGTACTTAAAGAACTACACACAGAGATGGGACACCTTGGAGTGGAGAGAGTCGCAGAACTTGCAAGGTCCCGCTTCTACTGGCCACATATGTACCGTGACATAGAGTATTTTGTGACACAACGTTGCAGATGCATCAAACAGAAGAAACCAAACACAGTCACGAAAGCACCTATGATGCACCTGATGACATCAGCACCCTTTGAAGTAGTTTCCATTGATTTTCTGCATCTGGACAAGAGCAAAGGTGGATATGAATATGTACTGCTGATTGTTGATAACTTTACCAAATATGCCCAAGCCTATGCAACGCGCAACAAGACGGCCCGTACTGCTGCTGAGAAGATCTACAATGAGTTTATCCCAAGGTTCGGTTTCCCAGCACGAATACATCACGACCAAGGTGGTGAGTTTGAAAACAAATTGTTCCACAACCTAGAACGTCTCAGTGGAGTTGCCAGCTCGCGAACCACTCCATACCACCCACAGGGCAATGGCCAGGTAGAACGCATGAACCGAACGTTACTCTCGATGCTAAGAAATCGAACTGGAAAGATTCCTTAAACAAGCTTATACATGCGTACAACTGCACAAGACACGAAACGACTGGGTTCTCGCCATTTTACCTGATGTTTGGCCGTTCCCCACGATTACCAGTTGATTTGCTGTTTGACCTAGACAACGACCTTCAACAGGGTGATTACCAGGACTATGTAAAGACGTGGCAAGCAGATATGAGACGGGCCTACGACCTAGCATCTAGGAACACCCAGAAATCGTCAGCCAGGAGTAAAGTGTATTACGACAAGAAGGCTTCCGCAGCAGTCCTACTCCCCGGCGACCGCGTACTTGTTAGAAACCTTTCAGAAAGGGGAGGACCTGGAAAGCTCCGTTCACACTGGGAAGAGCAAATTTATGTAGTTGAGGAACGCATATCTGATAGTCCAGTCTATCGAGTAAAGCCAGAACTTGGCCGTGGGAAACAACGAGTGTTACACCGTAACTTGCTACTTCCTTGTGATGCTTTACCACTGCCTAAACCAACGAGAGCATCATCCAAGACCACCCAACTAAGACCTAGAGTGCCACCTCAGCCTGAAGACATTGGAGAGAGTTCCGATGATGAGTATGAGATGAACACACTGTCCTCTCCAGTCACCCATGAAATAGCCTTTCCGGCGGAAGTAGACACCCCTCCTATGGACCCACAGGACCACTGTGATAATGAAGATTGTGCCACTATGTCAGATACCAGGGACCAACCTGACCCACAAGTGGACACTGGTGACTCATCAGTGCCAAATTCATCCGTCCTAGATGTGACTGATATGGCCCCTGAGGAAAGTGACAATTCAGATTCAGAGGAACACCTAGAGGGAGCTACCCGACCTAGAAGGGAGAGACGACCCCCTCGGATTCTGACTTACAGTCAGATGGGGGTACCCGAGTACCAACGTTTAAACCCAGTAGTAAACGCAATTCAATGCCCTCAGGTGATACTTCCCTACCAAGTCATGGCCAACTGGCTTGTACCTCACTGCCGGTGTGTTCACTGCACCCCGCACATCCCATTCATTCCACAGCTGCAGTATATACCACAGCCCATATGGACAAACCAGTAATGAACACTCCTGAAGTCACAACTGATTACTCCGAGTATTAACCATGGACAAGCAGACCTGTTGCTCGCCTTCTGTGACTTAACTCATAAGCGAAATTTGTGTTGGATTTTCCCTCTAGTTACAAACTGTTAAAGACAAAACCTGCGGATCATGGAACTGCCACAATAAGTATTCAGTTTGAAACATGACGAGAACTGACGCTCCCTCCTAACCATTGTTCTTTTTGGTTTTGTATTTCCTGTTATAATGTCGGGACGACATTTCTGTTGGAGGGGAGTGTGTTACAAGTAGAACGTGAGGGACTGGGCCCAGCCCCAGGTCACTTATTATTATGGGATCGAAAATCCCACGCGTTGGCGAGAATAAAAACGAAACGAGGATCGATGAGAAAACGTGTTGTCATTGCAGTTTTGTAGTAGTTCCTGTGCGAGATTGAGTAGAGTGTAACATTTGCATGGTGCTAGTTATTTAGTTGAATTACATTTCGTGTTCTGTTCGGTTATCAGCAACGTTCTTGTTCGTTAATTATAATAATTTGTAAATTTCAGTGAAGTATAAGAAAAGCTGAAAACACGAGTTTTCTTCTTGAGGACAATTTAATGCGGACTTGTTTTAATGAAGAATATGTTATTTATGTGTTTCTGGGGACGCGTGAAACTTCCCAGTAACGAGGTGCAGTACAGAATCTGGGAAAAGAAAGAAAGTAAATATGCTAAGACTCCCGCCTGGATTCAGGTCACAGCCATTTTTCTTATGCAAGATATACGGACAAACTTTTTACCACATTTAAAGAGATTTGTATGGAGACGCCATGCTGGCCGGAAACCAACAGAAACATCTGTCACTGAGTTTGCCACAAAAGCGTGAGAAAATCATAAACATTACAATAGTACTTTTTCTAATACTGTTCAGATAGCCAATTTCCATGAAGTACATCACCTTTTTAACAAACATTACAGCTCTCTCGGCCGCCAATTCAAGCGTAGTCTATCACAAAACCAAGAACCCATTGTGCGTGCCATATTTTTGTCGTTAAGTAGCATGTCTTTCCAGTAGTACTTGATAACGCTAGGACAAATATCTATCGCTGCGAAACTCGATTTAAAAACGTCACAGTCCGGAGTTCAATTCTTCAGGCGGATCAATTCTTCGGTCGGTGTAGCAGATCTCAAAGAGTAAGAATCGAGATTTGAACCGCTTAAGTAGCCCGCTAAACATATATGCTTTAGCGTGCGATATAATTACAATGAATAATAATTCCCAGAGATTCTCGCTTTTAAAGATTCCCCGTTTTAAAGATTCCCGCTGTTAAAGATTCCCCATTTTAAAGATTCCCGCTTTTAAAGATTCCCCGTTTTAAAGATTCCCGCTTTTAAAGATTCCCCATTTTAAAGATTCCCGCTTTTAAAGATTCCCCGTTTTAAAGAATCCCCATTTTAAAGATTCCCGCTTTTAAAGATTCCCCATTTTAAAGATTCCCGCTTTTAAAGATTCCCCATTTTAAAGATTCCCGCTTTTAAAGATTCCCCATTTTAAAGATTCCCGCTTTTAAAGATTCCCGCTTTTAAAGATTCCCCATTTTAAAGATTCCCGCTTTTAAAGATTCCCCGTTTTAAAGATTCCCGCTTTTAAAGATTCCCCGTTTTAAAGATTCCCGCTTTTAAAGATTCCCCATTTTAAAGATTCCCGCTTTTAAAGATTCCCCATTTTAAAGATTCCCGCTTTTAAAGATTCCCCATTTTAAAGATTCCCGCTTTTAAAGATTCCCCATTTTAAAGATTCCCGCTTTTAAAGATTCCCCGTTTTAAAGATTCCCGCTTTTAAAGATTCCCCATTTTAAAGATTCCCCGTTCCCCGTTCCCCATTCCCCATTCCCATTCCCCATTCCCATTCCCCGATTCCCCGTTCCCCGTTTTAAAGATAGCCGGTCATAGGTCTGCGTGTTATCTGCATGTCGACTCGTTGAGTTTGACACCTCTGTAATTTGCCGTGTGTTTTTGCATTTTTTAGGCTCATTTCTATTGCAAGATATGCTTTTATAAGCTAAGGCGTTTGATAACGGCTTCCGGCACTAACATTTTGCTGGATCAATAATAGCAAACTTTAAAACAAACTTTTAAAGTGCCTGCATGATCCTTCTGTTGTTTGTCTGTTCCGGTTTGTTTTGCAAAATTTGGGAAAATTTTTGTCTAATGTGCTAATGTCCGTTTCATAATTATAGTGACATTATAGAAAATTCATGTCACGGGGCCTGTTTTTGGGTTATAAGCATTTAAATCTAACCGATTATAGTGTTGCTTTAGTACTCTGTTACTTGAAGAAAAAGACATGAATTTTATAACAAATAACTAGGCATTCGTTTGATACGTTTGGTTTAGCGTAAACTGCAAAGGACTGGTATTATTGATCCATCAAGGTATGAATGCTGGAAATACTATCCGCGGAAATAATTAGCCGCCACCTAAGAAGCAGGCGTTTCGTTATGTCACATACGCAATGCGTCGTATGGCACGCTAAAGAGGTGAAATGGTTTCCTACGAAAGGTCTAACACGACATAAGGGCAGGACCTTTGCAGTTAGCATAACTTAGGGGAAAAAAACGCATTTGTCTATTTTGCCATTTTAGGCAATGTTTTTTTAAGACCGCGTGCAAAGAAAAAAGATAACACTATCATGGCCATCTATAATACGTTCCTGCGTAGGCAATCACATTGCATAGATGTCATTTGGTCACGCACTCACAACATAGACGCTTAGTTTGCATGGTGCTAGTTATTTAGTTGAATTACATTTCGTGTTCTGTTCGGTTATCAGCAACGTTCTTGTTCGTTAATAATTTGTAAATTTCAGTGAAGTATAAGAAAAGCTGAAAACACGAGTTTTCTTCTTGAGGACAATTTAATGCGGACTTGTTTTAATGAAGAATATGTTATTTATTTGTTTCTGGGGACGCGTGAAACTTCCCAGTAACGAGGTGCAGTACAGAATCTGGGAAAAGAAAGAAAGTAAATATGCTAAGACTCCCGCCTGGATTCAGGTCACAGCCATTTTTCTTATGCAAGATATACGGACAAACTTTTTACCACATTTAAAGAGATTTGTATGGAGACGCCATGCTGGCCGGAAACCAACAGAAACATCTGTCACTGAGTTTGCCACAAAAGCGTGAGAAAATCATAATCATTACAATAGTACTTTTTCTAATACTGTTCAGATAGCCAATTTCCATGAAGTACATCACCTTTTTAACAAACATTACAGCTCTCTCGGCCGCCATGTAAAGTTCACGTCACGCAAAGCTTAGAAATTCAAGCGTAGTCTATCACAAAACCAAGAACCCATTGTGCGTGCCATATTTTTGTCGTTAAGTAGCATGTCTTTCCAGTAGTTCTTGATAACGCTAGGACAAATATCTATCGCTGCGAAACTCGATTTAAAAACGTCACAGTCCGGAGTTCAATTCTTCAGGCGGATCAATTCTTCGGTCGGTGTAGCAGATCTCAAAGAGTAAGAATCGAGATTTGGACCGCTTAAGTAGCCCGCTAAACATATATGCTTTAGCGTGCGATATAATTACAATGAATAATAATTCCCAGAGATTCTCGCTTTTAAAGATTCCCCATTTTAGAGCTTCCCGCTTTTAAAGATTCCTTATTTTAAAGATTCCCCATTTTAAAGATTCCCCATTTTAAAGATTCCCCATTTTAAAGATTCCCCATTTTAAAGATTCCCCATTTTAAAGATTCCCCATTTTAAAGATTCCCGCTTTTAAAGATTCCCCGTTTTAAAGATTCCCGCTTTTAAAGATTCCCCGTTTTAAAGATTCCCGCTTTTAAAGATTCCCCATTTTAAAGATTCCCCATTTTAAAGATTCCCCATTTTAAAGATTCCCCATTTTAAAGATTCCCGCTTTTAAAGATTCCCCGTTTTAAAGATTCCCGCTTTTAAAGATTCCCCATTTTAAAGATTCCCCATTTTAAAGATTCCCCATTTTAAAGATTCCCCATTTTAAAGATTCCCCATTTTAAAGATTCCCGCTTTTAAAGATTCCCCATTTTAAAGATTCCCGCTTTTAAAGATTCCCCATTTTAAAGATTCCCGCTTTTAAAGATTCCCTATTTTAAAGATTCCCGCTTTTAAAGATTCCTCGTTTTAAAGATTCCCGCTTTTAAAGATTCCCCGTTTTAAAGATTCCCGCTTTTAAAGATTCCCCATTTTAAAGATTCCCGCTTTTAAAGATTCCCCATTTTAAAGATTCCCGCCTTTAAAGATTCCCCATTTTAAAGATTCCCGCTTTTAAAGATTCCCCATTTTAAAGATTCCCCATTTTAAAGATTCCCCGTTCCCCGTTCCCCATTCCCCATTCCCATTCCCATTCCCATTCCCATTCCCCGATTCCCCGTTCCCCGTTTTAAAGATAGCCCTGTATGAGGTATTTGAGTCCTATTGCAATTATTTGTGTTGACCTCTGACATCAATGACATCTGTCCATTTCCAACATTTTCGACACTTGCGTCTGCAATCTTGGCCCCCAGATCCTTTCTAGTTTTTCTAGTCTTTTACCTTTTTCAGAGCGCTTGCTTTGTTTTGGGCAGGATGGCCACACCGAATGGCGGCGATAGTGATTTACCGAACGAAGTATACAACATTACGAATTGCGTCACCATACATTACGAAAAGGATTTGCGAGCAGGAATGCCTTCATTCGGAAAGAAAAGTTCTGAGCCCAGATTTCAAGGAAAGTGAAGACGCTGAAAGCTTTGAAAGAAACTGTCAAGTGTGTTTACAGGGGTGAATAGGTTTTCGGATCGACGGATTTGGCCTTAAAAAGCGCTCGGATTGTGGATATTTGCCTTAAATCCAGCGGATTCGCGGATTTTCAAAACACTGTGCGTGGATCAGCTGTGAATTTTGGCGCGGATTCCGGATTCTGCCTGTCTTGATGTTCCTGTCTTGATCTTGGGTTCTAAACGAACTTTGGATCATAGAACTTTCTTCAGCCTTGGTCGCTATGTTAATGAGTTCTTCCAAATTCTTATTTTTTTCGAACAAAGCTCATTTAAACTCAGGTGTGAGACTGTGTCATAGTCATCAAGCATGTTGCCTTCTTTACTGTTTGTGCGAAATTACTAGTGACAATGGCATTCACATTTACCTTTCCGGATGCAATTGTGGTTTCGGATTTGAAGAAAAATATTGGCGGATCGACGGATTTGGCGAAAAAAAGGCACGGATCGGCGAATTTGCATACCCCTATTCACCCCCCTCCTTGAATATGGTAATGAACAATCATTTTCTTTCACTGATACGTGGACAAAAGAAAGGAAAACAGTGAACCGTTTACAGAAAGAAACGTTATAATTATTTGTTCTTGCTTGTCTGCTAGCCATTGAATTCTTTTGTGATCTTTTATGCGATGTCTATTTTTAAAAGGTTTCTGTGTTAGTAATTAAATTAATTATTAATTTAACAAATTAATAATTAACGCAGAAACGTCTCTGAAAAGTGGCCGGGATCGGGATTTCCAGGTAAAAAATGGCGGGATGGCGAGATTAGCAGGAAAAAATGGGCGGGAAAGCGGGATCTGAGAACCCTATTGTGGACCCTCTAAAGACTGTAACATAAGCAAAGAACAAAGATGTTTTCCGCATCAAATGACCTCATTTAGGGGTTTTTAGGACATTTAGGACAAACGGTAACTTTATACTTTTATACTATTATATATACTATTATATATATACTATTATATATACCAAAGAGTGCTCAGTAAATAAAGAAAGCTTCCACGAAAGACAAAGGCAAAAATGACTAAGGTGCAACTTTTAGAAAATTAGTTTCCCAAATCATTACAAAAGACTGTGATCTAGATCATATTCTCTTGATTATTATCATCATCATCATCATCATCATCATCATCATCATTATCAAGAAAACTGTTGGACCAAATACAACAATTATATTTTTGCGTGGGTCTTATCTTTTATACTTTTCGGGTATCGTCAATTAAGGACCGAAATTACTTTCGCAAAACAGGCAGACAGGAGATAAGATGTGACCAAAAAATGTATTTTTCTCCGTTTTCGTGAATGATTAATAAAATATCGTGTCAATTTTACCTGAGAAAATTTTATCATGACAATATTGCGTGATTTTTTCGAATTCTAACTGAATGAAAATATTGAGGGTGTTTACAGACAAACCAAGACAAACTCGGATTCTTGGTCAAATTGGAATTTAAGAATGTCGGTTTTTATGAAGAGAGCAGAATAGAAGTACCCGGAAGAAAATATGGACGAGATCTAGAAGAAGAGGTTGAAGAGAAAAACCAACAACAAACTCAACCCGATTATGAGACAGAGTTTGGGATGCCAGCCCAGACAAGTGGATGTTAGGATACACAAAGTAGGAGAGTATAAAATGCGATTTAAAGGCTATCAATGAAAATGTAAGGAAGTTTTCAAACTCACCCTCTGCTTGCGTTGGATGAAGCATTATTGAAATCGATGACACAAAAATGAGGAGGACAGAAACATTCATTTTTACACCGCAACGAACGTCTTAAGTTCTCAAGTCTTATGGAAAGTAATGAGCTAGTACCAGCTGGCGATGTAAAGTCGACATAACAGCTTATTACAAGTCAACACTGTCTAATAAGAGATGGCGTGTTTTGCCTCAATCATTCAGAGCTATATTTCTTCTCATGTCAGTTTGACTCTTGCTCTTACTAAGACTTTCCGTTTAAATGACGCACTTATTACGTCAACAAAATATTTCTATCTGTGGGTTTCTCAACTAAGCTTACAGGAAGAAACTCCTTCTTGCTCTTGCTTATGAGTGAATGTTTTATTCCAGTGAAAGATACGTCCCAAACTCAATTTTTTAGCAATCACTTAGTTAAAAACCTTCAGTTTCGACGGTATTTTCCGTGTTCCCTATCTTTATTTTGGTTCTTTGTTAAGAATTAAACATTGATTTTATTGTTTTCATGTTATTAAATTTTTTTTGTTCAGAATTGTTCGTGGTAAAATTAGCGTGAATGTTGAATACATATTTATATCAGGACGTTATTGCGATTTCGACTGTTAGGTTAACCCTTTGAATACCAACTACGCATATGTGCGTAATTAATGGTCGTGCTCTTTGTACCACTCGTGACGTCATCAAATTAAATGTCATCAGATATTCTTGATAAGCAAATAGTAGTGCTAGGCTAGCCCTTTCCGCACAATGGTCAGGTTTAGATATCGACGACATTCCGACGTCGCAAATCGAGAAACAACGATATCTGTTTTGGTGCAAAAACGGTGGTAAAATGGTCCACAACGCCTATGATTGATCAAGGTCCATTTCTAGGCTTCGCCCGTAACTAACATCCAACTTTTCACGGCAGCCAGAAAGAACATACAATGCAAAAGGTAGCCAGTGTTAAAGGACCGAGAAAAACAGAAAGGAAAGGGCCAAGAAACGAAATTGAGAACGGTTAATGGCAAAAAAAAAAAATAAGTCCAAATTTTGGCTTATGCGCATGCCCGGAATTGAAGTTTTGCCCAATTTTGTACCTAATCCTCGAAAAATCTCTCCTTTTAGAAACAAAAAATGTTTTTGTTAAGCAAAACTTAGGCTTATTTAGCGTCGTGGCAGCTAAAAAACCTGACTAAACGGTTAAAAACGGTATTTTTTGGCGAAAGTTTGGTATTCAAAGGGTTAATATATTCCTCGCCTTTGATAACGTTTTGACAAAAGGCAGGATGTTGAACATTATATTTTACAGCCCCGCATGCATGCGATTGTTATAAGTTAAAAGTTAGTTAATTAATCAAACGCCATTCAAACAACTGAATTTAAATTTATGCTTTTTCTTTTGCAAACAGATTGACAGATTGCCTGCTTCTCATTTTGCCATAGTTTTAAATTGGAAAGAAAAAAAACATATTTTCAGGCGCCAAGTTACGCTTGCGATGTAAATATGGCAAACTTTTTTTTGTTCCGAAGACCTTGTATTTTGTATTTCGATAAAGCAACAACTCATGTCTTTACTTTCACTCCGTTAAAAATCTTAAATTCCCATGGTATTTTTCGTGTTCTCCACCTTTGTTTTTGTTCTTTATGGAAAATTTCAACATAAATTTCGTTGTTTTAATGCTTAAAATATATTGTTTCTTAGTTCAAGGTGACTCAAGATTAGTTAACCTGAATATTGAATAAATAGCTATGTTAGGGCGTTATTGCAGCTTCGAGCTAAGCTTGTATCCAATTTAAAAATAATATTAATAATAATAATAATAATAATAATGATATAAATATTTATAAAAGGGAGTGATATTAAACGTTATATTCCGCAGGCCTCCATACACATAAGATGGTTTCAAGTTAGCTAAATGCCATTCAAGAAACTGAATTTACATCATGCTTCATCAGTTTTCACATCTTACGTCTAGGGGAAAGTGATAACATAATATTGAGCTAACACAAGCTGGAAACATGGAGTCGAAATATCAGCTCATTAGAAGTCCTGTCTCAGAAGAGATGGCGTGTTTCGTCTCTGTCATTCAGAGCTATTTCTACTCGTGGCAGTTTGACTCCTCCTGTTCTTACAAAGACATCCTGTTCAAATTACGCACTCATTATGTAAACAAAATATTCCTATCTGCGGGTTTGTCAACCGCGCCTACAGGAAAGAATTTCTTCTTGTACGCCTGGGTGCATATTTCATTTATAGGAAACGTTCCAAACTCATGTTTTTACAATCACTCAAATAAAAACCTTCAACTTCATCGACATCTACCGTGTTCCCTAGCTTTGTTTTGGTTCCTCATTACGAATTAAACATCGAGGTCGTTGTTTCCATCTTAATAAGTTTTTTTGTTCATATTTTTTCGTTATTAAGTTGGTCTGAGTGTTGAATACATATCTATAAGAGGACGTTATTGCGACTTGGTGTGTTAGCTTAATATATTCCTCGGTTTTGTTAACGTTTTGACAAAAGGCAGGATGTTGAACATTATAATAAACAGGCCTCCATGCGTATGATTGTTATACGTTAAAAATTACTTAATTAATTAAACGCCATCCAAATGACTGAATTTAAATTTATTCTTTTCCTTCTGGCAAACATATTGTCCGTTTCTAATTTTGCCATACTCGTGAAAAAATATTATCAGATGTCAAGTTACGCTTCCAATGTAAATATGACAAATTTTATTTTTTCGAAGACGTTTCACTTTGTTTTTCGCAAAAAAACAAAAACAAAAACAAAAACAAAACAAACAAAAAAAAAAGTTTTTTTTCGTAAAAATAAAAATGCTACAGTCGAACCTCCCTCAAGCGACCATCCAAAATGTCAAGCTTAGGTGGACGCTTACGGGAGGTGGTCGCTATCGAGAGCTCAGACCTTTTCGCCGGTCAAAATTTTGGCTCATTAGCATATGGTAACTGCAGAGCCTTACCAATGCTTTATATGTCTTATTCATCATCAGAAAAGTCAATTTCGAGAGAAAAACCGGTACTTTTCGTTGAGAAAATTTCTATCTCTTGTAATGCGATGATGTTACAACATCTTGGAATGTGTCTTGTTGTCCAATTTTCGGTCTATAATGTGTTCAGTGGTCGCTCACACGAGGTTAAAAACAAAAAGGAATTTCAAACTTTTAGCTCTAAAAGTGGTTGCGGTCGCCTACGAGAGGTGATCGCTTATAAGAGGTTCCAAATATAGCGATCTGACTTGGAAACTTTTGGTATTTTGGAAAACTGGTCGCTTACGAGAGGTGGTCGCAACCGGAGGTTAGACTGTACACTACATGTTATTACGTCACTCTTGGTCTACAGGCAAACCAACAACAGACGACCACATGTATAATACGAGAGTTAAAATGTTAACCCTTGGTAACCACGAACTGAATGGTAATTTCACTTCCGGTCGGTGCGGAGTGGACGACGGTAATCGAGCATCACTGACATGCGCAGAATATTGACGGAAGTCATTTGTTGTTACCGGTAGCCGTTGCAATCTGTCACGGTCGTCCTTGCTAAAGGTCTTTCTCCTCGACAAGGCTCGTATGTATACCGAACAAGAAGGGACCATTCAATATTTATGCCTTGGGTGAAGGGGGAGGGGGGCTGGAAAATAAGAGGGGGAATGATCAAAAAATTAGAAAATGAAGAGGAGGTCACTAAACTAAATAAGGATAGGAGTGGGGGAGCTATGTATTTCTTTTAGCCATATAGAGCATACCGGTGAACACTTCCAAACAGTCCACTTACATGGGTCAACTAATACAGAAAAAGTCACGACAGTGAGAGAACGACCTCACAATATTGCGCCCAGATCGGGTTTGTCCAGAGACCTGTGCTACAACAGGTACTCTGTAACTGTTGGTTTCCTTTTGAATCACTCTCGCTTTCCGATGAATCAGAGTTGCAAAGATGCGAAATAACGATATCATCTTCGCTGTCACTTTCCGCATCTGAACTGCTGTCCATATCATTGTCACTGTTATCATCTTGCAATACTTCGTGCCGCTGAAGAGAGACAGGGGTATCAAGTACCCCACCCATTCTGATCAAGGCATGTGCAGTGAACCGTGGCACCTCATCATTTTTCTTGCTCTTTAATTGAAGTTTGAAATGACTGACGAATACTTGTCAAGCTTCTGGATGCTTAATTTCCCAACTTTACCAGTGCGACAAGGAGTGTTCCAATCATAGTCCTCGAAGCATTTCTGTTGTTTCTGCTTGCGTTTCCTGTTGTCTCTACTTGCATTTCTCACGTCATGTATCTGTTTTAGTTTGCATCCGGTCTTGCGGGTTCTTTAGCATTATTTTCTTTTGACATGCTTTTAACAACACAATTCTTTCCTATTTCATTCAAACAGTATTTTTGGACTGAACGATTTGCATGGCAGAAATTGAATGGTAATGTGAGGCCTGTTCTCATTATATATTTCTTTCATTATCTATATTTATGTTTCTTTATATTTTATTTCTTCCATGCCGGCTGCCTTGGAATTCATCACCAAAATTGTCAACTGGAACAGAGAGTAACTACGAAGGCTAATTCAAGAACTTGTATAAAGACCTAAAGAATGAAAAGGCCAAGTATTTCAACAAAATACTCCAAGGCATGTACAAGCACGCACAGCCCTATTTGCTAGGTAACTTGCTAAAGCACCTTTACAAGGAAGGGAAAAGAAGATTTCAAATCAAAAAAATATCTCAAAAAGGTCAAGCATGACATGAGTGTACTTTTTTCTGAAACAAATGAAGCCTCCTGTCTTAAATTTATGAGAATGTCTCCGACCCAACTAAGGCCTAATCATATAGGCATTGTGTCCAAAGGTGTTGAAAAATTTTCGAGTCGAAAAAATTATGTCCCAAATGAAAAAGGAAGAAAATAACATCCCATCTAATTTGGGGACACTTTTTAACAGAAATAAACTTAAGCCATGGGCTAGTGAGGAATATCAGTATACTAAAGCAGTGCAAGAGGAACTTGCTCAAATGAAACGAGATGTCAGTAACAAATAAGAGAAGTTTTTAAGCTTAAAGCGAAGTCTTGACCGAGCCTTCAAAGGTTTGCCAAATAAGACAGGAATGAGGAACGGCAGACAAAAAAAAAGAAAAGAAAGGCCGAAAAGGGAAAGAAAGAGCGCCTAAACAAAATCCAAGAAGAAACAAGGCGTAATATCATCAAACGGATTCTGAGGAAGCTTACAAGTGTATTACAAAACAAATACTTCTGTTAAATGAACTAGAAAAATTGAGAGCAGACTGGCACAAAGCTCGATTAGCAAGCCTCATTAACAAGGGAAATTGGCATCCAGAAGCAAGGATATGTGCACTTGCGCTTATGCAAAGCTAACCGATTAAGAATTAGAGACAAACTGCCATGAAGAGCAAGGACATAGTGAAGAAGAAGTGAAAAGTGAAAAAGATGATTGCAAAGAAAGAAAGAAGTGGTGGAGGATAATAAGGAATTCAATGAAAGAAATTAAGTGTCGCTGTCAGAGAGAACCAGGCAGTACCAAAAGATCGAGGTCGGCCGTTTACCTTCATCTTTTCACAGTATAAAAGCTATCTGAAAAGATTAACAGCCATGACATTTAAAGGAATTTTATTTAGTTTAACATTCTGAAAAGTGTACATGAGTTTTTCTAAAAAAACATATACTTACAGATTTATTGCATTCATGTCTGGATGGAACAAATGTCTTAACTAGCGAGTTTAGAGATTGTACTTCTAATTTAATCAATTCAATTCTGTGTTTATCCACCATCATTTCCATCCAAATCTCTAGAAGTAGGCTCTTCAGTCGTTATTAACAGACTGGAAAAATTTATATGAAGAGAAGTTATTCTTCGCCGTATTTCTTATACGTTTACCACTGACGGTAAGTTAATGTTTAAAACGAACCATGGTTAAGTGGCATGTTTTGATTTCCCAACAGAAACACCTTTCGAGATAAGATCATTACGTTCCATCCAGACTTCTGGCACATTTAAACAATAAAACAATATTTACACCGACAGGTTATAACTATATCATGCATTCAGAAAGAATGCTTTAATTTACTAACACAGAGGTTTTACCCTAAATTCCCAACGTAATTCTTATTAATTTGCTTTGACTTTGCTTCGCTACGCTTAGTGATTGGTTTAAAAGCCTAGCGTCACATTTTCAAGCAATCCTAGCTAAGCCTCGCTCGCACATCTTTTCTCGAGTTCGTATTCGAGTTCAATATTGCTTCAGTCGAATATCTGTGTCCTTTTTGATTGGTCAGATTGATTACCATGGTTCTCCTTTTACCACAGTCAGTTAAAAACCTCTCTATGGGTTGAATATTAAAATATGTTGTGCAAGTCATTACTAAACGTTGTATTGTACGTAATGTAATTTAATTAGTACTCCACTAAGATGGCATTGGGCCTCAGTGTAGCGTGATAGCGCGCAAGTCATTCGTACAGTTTGAAAATTGTATTTCGATTGAAAATTAATTGGTTTCTGCTGGAATCTGTAAGAGAACTAATAACTTCGTGGGATGCAAATTCAACCAGGGAAGAGATTTGGAGGGATGAGAGTTACTTTCATCCTCAACTTGAATTTCGTTTAAGTTAATTTGCTGCTATTTGAAATCTATTTTTGCATTAGGAACAAATTGATCAACAATAATTCCAACGCTTTTCTTTTGACTCCTGGTGCCTTTTGTCGCACGGAAAACACGACAAAAGCACTATTATGCTACTGGCCCTTTGAATCACTCTAGCGCTGCGGTAAATATAACTGAACATACATGTATATATATATATGTGTATACCTTAGTTGTACTAATCCCCTTAAACATTACATTATTTTAAGTAACAAGGTGAATAATGATTACTGTTATAATAATAAAGGGTCCTTATTCATAGTTTTAAATAGACGTTAAAACTTACAAGGTACTTATAGACTGTCCCAATAATAACAATTTTTAACTATAATCCAACTTGTAAGCAAGGCAATTTTGGGCATTTTGTAGTTTCTGCCAGAAATTGCCCCGTATCCACTATATTTAAACTCAGGTAAGGCAAATGAGAAAAGTTAGAAAGGAGTATTGATATTCATTACTAACATATGCAGAATCAAATAACAAAGGCACTGGACGTATATCTATAAGTGACAATCGTCTGTTTAAATACCTTACACGATGTTAGCACTACAGCTTAAATATATTTACAAAATTAAAGTAAGGAATTTGATCATTCCCTGAAAGATGCCTGTCTGTGGAAATAACTTCGTTGCCTGGAGTCTATCACAGTGGAGTTAACTAAGGAATATGAAGACTAAGATTGCGAAATAATGTCCTAATGACGTAAGGCAAAATTCTTGAAGAATTAAACAAAGTTTAATGTAAATCGATCTGATAAAAACTGAAATTTTCATATCAATCTGATCAGAAAAGTTGAAACACCAAAAAGAATTTTGAGATAGATGTTGGGCTAAAAGAAAGAGGAGACGTACAAACTGAATTGTTTCTTGGTTAGATTACCGAAGGAAGAGCTTTTTTGATAGATTGAGGAAACAGGCAAAAATTCTGGAAGAGATTTCTTTTGTTGGCCTCTTAATATCTACATTATGTACACACAATTTACCAGCTCAACATGCTGCAACAGAAATCAGCAGCCTTGGAACTTTCAGAGATGAGATAATTTCTTTTGTAAAATCCGCCATATTGTACCTTGAGAGTTCTACCACCGTCATTCCATATCAGCCGGCATTTTCAGCCGTGCAAGGAATTCGTAATTCTCTCCTCTCTATCCGTCTTGTACTTGCAAGCGCCGGACGCTATCGCATTCATTGGTACTACGGCGGCTAAAACCGTGAGCCAAAACCTCTGTAACGCCTTGTGTAAATATTTCACAACGTCACCTGCTTCCTTTTATAAATCCGACAAAACCTTAGTAGTTTGTGTCTTTGAAATGGCCGCTAGTGTGGCTTAAATACAGGCGTTTAGTATATGTTTGTAAAACTTCCTGAAGAGATCTACTACTAGTTTAGTGTTTAATTTTAATTTTAAAAAATGTAAACCAAATTTAAAAAGAAACAAAAAGTTGTAATTTAAAAAAAAAAATTGAAAAACTTCTCGGTCTGCTTATACTACAGAAACTAGGCTGTGCTACTAAGTTAAATTTACGAGAAGTTACTATTTCATACAATTGCAAAATGCTTGTATAATGTCTGGGATGTCAGCAAATTTTTAAGTTTGACTGTTGTGTGGGCAATAGCCAACCATGTTTACTAAAGAACTTTTGGCATTCCCTACAGGCGACTACACTAGATACATTTTTTGAGAAACCAAATCGAACAAAACACACAGATAAACAAACATACAACACAAAAGTTTACCTACACCAGCTAAAACGAGTTATCCCTATTGTATACTGCTTATAATTTCAATCAAAACTGGTTAAAAAAATGTTCAATAACTTTTAAACAAACTAAGCTAAACCGATAGGAAGAGCAGTTTTAAAGATAAGACAAAGTAATGGTGTTCCGCGCAATCAAGAAAAATTGTTACTCTGGCTTTCATATCAAATTTCTTTTTAAAGTCTCTTGTCTTGAGGAATGGAAGTTATGAAAGTTTTAAATAACCCTCACTTTTCACAAATTATATGCACGACTGAATATTGAAAAAATTATCAGATTTTAAGTCTTTCCAATCACACTCTATTTCCTTCTCTATAAACGAGAGCAAATGGATTGCTCAAATCACCGAAAAGAATAGACCTGCTTTGATTCAATATCTTTACTGCAGGGCCAAACAAATTTCTCAGAAGCTCTCTTAGAAGACAAACTGTGGAAAGTTATAACAAATCAACTTGAGCAACTACTTTCTTTAAAGCCTTTACGTTTGTTAAGAGAATGCGAGTTACTTTGCTAATGCTATTCGCATTGATATTATTGCTATTCATCTACTAGCTCACTGTACAGCGTTACAGTGTCATGCCTAAGAAAACAGGCGTCATATGTGACACGAGAAATGCCTGAAACTCGATGTGCATTTTGTTTGTTTATAGCGGTCAGGTTGTTCGTAATCCAGGTTTAAGCGTTTATGGAGGTTTAAAGTTTTCTTTCATGGGTAAAGTATTTTCTTTGCTAATTTTTAGAGGACTTAAAGCTTGTAAGCCGTCGTCAAAAGTTGACAGAGAAAAAATGGCTTAAGTTTATAAATGAGTAACACTAATTTAAGACTAGCTTGGTCATGCTTTGAACAACCAGGTCATGGTTAAGTTTTACTCTAGGTAATCATGTCGGAAAGTAATATCCCGCTTGGCGCTAAAAGAGACAATGATCTAAGTCTCTTGCCACTAGTATTCAACTGAAGCTAACTGAAACATACATATGTTATGACCGGATTAGTCAGTACTGCAATATCGGGCATCACAATAATATAGGCCTGATAACTTGTAGATATAATAGGAGCCACAGTTCTTTACTTGAATCAAGACTAACCTATCGCAACAGCCTTTCCATGTGTGAATACAGACTTGTCTTGAGACTGTACCCTCAGCCACTGTAGGATGACCACCACTCAACCAGACAGGAAAGGTTGTATCACAACGGTCCATCGGTGGACATGTGGTCACCATTTTTGTGCCTGCAGCTCCTTGGAAGCGATACCAGCCATTGAGTGTGTTGTCACATTTGAAGTTTACTGTTACGTAGTCATATTTTCTTCCTGCATCGGACAGATTTTGGTAATTTTGCCAGTGACATACATCAACTAAAGGAAATACACAAATGTGTAAATAAATATGTGATAAACACAGAAGAAATTTAACATATGTCGTCTTGTGTTTCGTAGTCATATCTTCTTTCCGCGTCTGTCAGATTTTGGTAGTTCTTACATATGTCAACTAAAAAAAACAAACAAAGTAATACGTAAATAACTCTCCCCTGATCCGTAGATACCTCTGTCACGCTGTGTCGTTGGGAGTTACTTGTAGTTTGAATACAGTCACTTCATATATTTTCTTCAATTTTACATCACTTTATTACATCCGGTCATGCACAAACATTTCTAGATGATTTGTCTTCGCTTCCATTTTTCCTGGGAACAAGGTTGTTAAAAGATCTCGCCACCGAAATATAGCTTCTACAATAGGTATTAATTACCACCTTTTTGTCTGTTTATACGAGAAAATCTTCATATTTACATTTTAAATTTCCAGTTCAAATGTTGTTGGGTAACCTGTAGGTAAGCCATAGCTGAATAAATTTGTCCTTCATGCGATGATATTTATCGACTCTAAGTGCGAGAACATCGCAATCAGCGCCAGTGTTTCTCCACTAAGGTATGTTTACTCTCTGGCATTGGATAAACCGCTGGAGGAATACCATGTGGGATACTTTAACCAACTATGTAGTGGATTCTAACTTCATATGGGTTATTTATTATTTTTGTCTTGATACATGCCTACTTGTTAAATAAGATTCTTAAATGTGACAAACCGTCCTTACATAACGACAAATAAAGTTTTTAACTATAGCTAATTAAAACAGAATAGAAGATATCCCTACTAATGATAAAACTGTGTTGCACCTTCACAATTAAGACCGTTCTTTACAAATCCATCTTTGCACTGGCAGTTGTACGATCCATCCGTATTCTTGCACTCAGAGTTGGCAACAGCATTACATGGGTCGACCTGTGCTGCGCACTCGTCGATGTCTAAAAACAAAGGGATCTAAATGTTACTATTTCAATGTCGCAATGGATGGTTAAGTGTCCCATTACGGGCATAAAAGGGAATTCTGGGGAAAATAAACTACTTTACACGTGAAAAAGGCGAAAAAAATATCAGAAAAATCTCAAGTGAACCTTGTTACGAAGGAAAATAAGTAGAATTGGCGCCTTAAATCCACTCCAAAGTTTTTACATTTCTAAAGTGATTACACGGCATATAGAAAGATACATTTTATTAGAGTAATCGTGTGGCTGGCTAACGGGAAACTTTCAGTGATATCAACCACACAATACTGCCATCTGCCGATCGATTGTAGGCGTTTCAGCCCTATTACTTGCATGTGGGATGACCTGCTGTTATCTACAGCGATTATCTCAATCACAGTGTTCCAGTAAAGTCTAGTGCACAGCTGCAGTTGAATTCGTTGATTCGTCTAAGTAACTAACTCTTCGCATCATTTCGCCTCCACCTGCCCACAACAGGTGTAAAATCGGCCCTGAATCGAAGCCATACCCATGCGGTCAATTCCCCATCTGTCCCCCCTTCACCAGATTGGAGGTTATGACCATGGAACTACACGCCCTACTGTGTTTGGCATGTTTAACATTGGGTCGTGTGTCCGCTCACAGGCAAACTTTTGCAAGGAAATATACTGTAAAGAAGGAATTAAAACATTTCTGCTGGAAAAGTAAAAAAGATGAAAGTTTCACAGCAACTCGTAAAAAAGGTTTATCTTTTGGTTTCCTCGTGGCAATAATAGTCAAAGACGACTTTCTTTTTGTTTTCCCTTTTCCAGTGACTGTCAATTTCTAGGAAACGCACCTTTTTATTGGCTCCTAATCGTTTGTTAACATTGCTGTTTTATTATTTACACGAACTACTACCTGTTTCACATCGTGTGCCATTAAATCCTGGTGCACAGCTGCAGTTGAATCCGTTCACTCGGTCTGTGCAGTTCCCGCTGTTCTTGCAGGGATGACTTGCGCAGTCATCGATATCTGTTTTAAAGGGATAAGGTAGAAATTTAAAAACGGTCATACCGTAAAATACCACGTTAAAGCCTCCCCCGATATAAACCCTTCTATTTGCTAACAAAGATATTATTCCCGATATAAGCCCCCCCCCCCGCCACCCCCCGCCGATACGAGCCCATCTAATGTGTAAATCACATAACGTTCTGGTCCTTTCCAGTTGCTCCAGTCACACTAGTGTTTTAGAGATGTTTTTGAAACATATTCTCCGTTTACACAATAAATGTATTACAAATGTAATGGTATATTAGCTTTAATTCGTTGCCCAGATAGGTTATAACTCCTCGTTCCGAAACAATATTTCTATTCGCTTATATGCCGCCCGGAAATAAGCCTCCCCTGCCCGTCTTTAAGCCCACACAAAACCGCTTATGAAGTTATACGAGCCCAGGGCTTAAAGCGGCATTTTACGGTATACGACAAATCCCACAGCAACAATATCTGCAAAATAACCAAAAATGCATAAGATCGTTTATCGGCCCAGATTTCGCTCCTTAGAGACTTGGATAGGTCAACTGGATAGAATTATGGAGAAAAAAGAAAGTTTTGGAAAAAATGTGCTTTCTTTAATCAAAAATGCATAAGCAAAAATATCTGTGAACATCGCTGTTTTGTTATTTACACGAATTATAAGGTTGGTGATGTTATCTGTTACGATTACCTGTTTCACATTGTGTCCCATTAAATCCTGGTGCGCAGCTGCAGTTGAATCCGTTCACTCGGTCTGTACAGGTTCCGTTGCTCTTACAGGGATGACTTGCACAATCATCGATATCTGTTTCAAGGTGATAAGGCAGAAAGTTAATAACGGTCACATTCGATAGAACCTGCAACAACCAACAACAAAACTCAATAACAAAACTATGTTTGAAGTTAAAAGATACAACACTGCAAACAGCTTAGAAAGAGATTCAAAACCGTAGAATATCAATGAAAATTAACTAGTTTTGGCTTTTGTTACCTGTTTCACATTGTGTGCCATTAAATCCTGGTGCACAGCTGCAGTTGAATCCGTTCACTCGGTCTATACAGGTCGCGTTGTTCTTACAGGGATGACTTGTACAGTCATCGATGTCTGTTATAAGGGAAAAAGGTAGAAAGATAATGACCGTGAGGAGAGAAAATCAGATTATTTAGTATATTTTACATATTCGGTTTAGATACATTTGTTTTAGTTCATTTTGCATTTCTAAGTTGCAGTTTACTATTCCAGTTCATTAACCGTAACAAACACCTGTAATCATATCTGTAATAAGCGCTGAGCTGTAATTACTACCTGTGTTAGTCTTTTTGTTGAACTGTTATCTCCCTTTATTGTTTTGAAAGTTATTAATGTTGAAAACTACAAATTCCGTTACAGCTAATCGAGCTTCCTGAAATGTATGAGATAACGTTTAGTTGAGAGTTTTTAAAAAATTTTCTTAAACTTTTAGAATTGTGTTTTCGGCTTAAATAGCCGTGCCTTGTGAAATATTGTTTTGTTACGTTTTTGGATTAAAATGATATCGTTGGACCTAAGTGTTGAGTGCTGTTGGCGGCTCTGAAGATATTTCCCTGTAACAGATTCCGGTCCTGATCCTCGCAACCAGAAAGTTAGCACAAGTTTTTACAGAAGTGCTTTCCCAGGCCAAAAATCTATTATCACATATCGGTCATATACAATAGAACTTTGCAGCAGCAAAAATATATGTCTCTGCCCTTTTCAAGCACTTTAAACAATAAAAGCACTGCAAGCGACTTAGCAAGAGATTAAAAACTCCTAACATTTGAAGGAAATTAAATTTTGGCTACAGTTACCTGTTTGACATTGTGTGCCATTAAATCCTGGTGCACAGCTGCAGTTGAATCCGTTCACTCCGTCTGTGCAGGTCCCGTTGTTCTTACAGGGATGACTTGCGCAGTCATCGATATCTGTTTTAGAAGAAAAGATTGAAAGGATTAAACTGCAATAGCTTCTGTTGATATATTTGACGGAGCCCGGTCAGGAGCAAATAGGCAAAAGAGATCACTAACTAAGTAACTTTTAAAATTTTTACTTTTTATAAAGAAAAACAAAACATCTTTATCAGATAGCCATCATTATCATAATCCAGTCTGGGAATGGCAACGGATCTGCTCCTTGAAATATATCTGTTCCACAGACAACTTCTTGCTGGGTGGGAATCTTCTGGTTCTGAGCACCCGCTGACAATTGCACGGGGAAGATAGAGCCTGTTTGACTGTTAATTATTAGTCGAGAGAAGATAGCAGACCTGAAACCCATCTTTGTAGCTCTCGGCTTCATGACCTTCATAAATGCTATTGCTGCTTTAACTCTAAACAAATAGTTTTGCGCGGATGGAGCCCGAGTGGGTTTTAAAGCTAGGCTTCTTCTTTATGAAGAGCATCTCATAGATTAAACAATCTATGTCCATGTCTTGAACGTTATTTTCGCTATGGGGACGTTTATTGTCGGAAGGGTTTATTAAAACTGCCACTGCTGGTTAGATTACATTAATAAAAAGGTAAAATAACTTAAATGTAAAAGTTCGTAAAAAAATTGATTTAGCCCCAAGGTTGGACGCATCGCAAATATGCCTTATTTTGTAGAATACAGAGTCTCTAATCATAGAAACAGCCTGGAAGTTGAGGCATTTTATAGCGCGTAGATGAGGCTTATTACAAGAGGTTTGAAAATAATAAATCGAGGTAAAACCCTTAACGTCTAGTTACCTAGTTTAGACATGTCACAACGAGCCAGGACTACCTCGCCAGGTTTAATTGAATCGAACCAGTAATTACCGCTGACTGCATCTTCTCCTTCACTCGCCCTAATCTCGGCGCACGACTCAGCTGGCAACTCGGAAACGGATCCAAGGGGAACTAAAAATAGAAAAGTCAAAAACATTGTTTTTTTCTTGGCGCTTTTCTGTCATTACTAAACACCACTATTGTTGAGCTCTCTTGACGAAAAACTGCGGGCTTTGTTTGTAGTCCTCGGAATACAATGAAATTCTGGGCACGCCTGTATACGACACAATTACTATCCTCAAAAAAAGATAGAGATGAACTGTTCAAAGATGAACAATACCTCTTTTCCTGAATCGTTTAATATAGAAGCGATCGCTGTCCGGAACAAAATCTTCAGGTCTGGCTTCTTTGGTGCGGTTGTTCAACTCACATATGCCTTGGCTGATGACGTAGTTAAAGCTTTGACATCTGACGTCATCATCACACTTGTCTAAACAATTAAGCCAGATTCCGGTCTTCTCCTCGATGTAGGTATGTCCTTTTAACATCATGCCGCGGATGGAATATTCGCCTCGAATTATACACTGCTGAGCGTCCAGTTTATAAAACATCTGAGACATCAGAAGCACCGTGATGGCCATACTTATGCCAGCTTCTGAAACTGTCATATGGAGAGAAAAATATCGAGACTTGCTTAATATGTTTCTTGTACCCTACATAAAAAATTAACTGTTAGATGCAAGCGGCCATCTCGCTCTCTTATAGCTGAGTATCGATGAGTAGAAATACCTCTGAATGGCAGCGACACAAAACGCCACCCCTTATTACATAGTGTTGCTTGTAAGCAATCTTGTAAGGTCTGTAAGCAATCTCGAAATAAATTTTAAAAAACTACAAAATAATCTTGAATCAGGCAATAGCCTTTACTTGAAACGTGTTCGTCGAATTCTAGGCCTATACAAGCAAAGAGATAATAAAATAGGCACACCAAAAGAATCTAGAATATCTTAAACAGAAGGGAGGTGCTGCCTCCGTTAGACAATCTCACTAATAACGCTCTGTATCTAGGGAGCGGCTGGTGAGGGAACGCTTTGTCAATCATTGAAATTTACGTCAATTTGTGAGAAAAAGCGGTGAAAAACTCAGGCTGCGTCCACACTACAATGGAGAAATTTGAAAACACGGCTATCTTTCTATGGTTAGGCCTACCGTCTCCTCTAATCCGTCATGAAAACGCTCTTGAAACGGGAGGAATTTGAAAACACGGCTATCTTTCTATGGTTAGGCCTATCGTCTCCTCTAATCCGTCATGAAAACGCTCTTGAAACGGGAGGAATTTGAAAACACGGCTATCTTTCTATGGTTAGGCCTGCCGTCTCCTCAAACCCGTCATGAAAACGCTCTTGAAACGGGAGGAATTTGAAAACACGGCTATCTTTCTATGGTTAGGCCTACCGTCTCCTCTAATCCGTCATGAAAACGCTCTTGAAACGGGAGGAATTTGAAAACACGGCTATCTTTCTATGGTTAGGCCTACCGTCTCCTCTAATCCGTCATGAAAACGCTCTTGAAACGGGAGGAATTTGAAAACACGGCTATCTTTCTATGGTTAGGCCTACCGTCTCCTCAAACCCGTCATGAAAACGCTCTTGAAACGGCAGGAATTTGAAAACACGGCTATCTTTCTATGGTTAGGCCTACCGTCTCCTCAAACCCGTCATGAAAACGCTCTTGAAACGGCAGGAATTTGAAAACACGGCTATCTTTCTATGGTTAGGCCTACCGTCTCCTCTAACCCGTCATGAAAACGCACTTGAAACGGCAGGAATTTGAAAACACGGCTATCTTTCTATGGTTAGGCCTACCGACTCCTCTAATCCGTCACGAAAACGCTCTTCAAACTGGTGGAATTTGAAAACGTTGGCTTGCGTCTTAGTGTGGACGAGAAACATTTTGGGTTAGGGTTCCTCGGTTTTGTTAAAGTTTGGACAAAAGGTAGGATGTTGAAGGCGCACGTTACATTCTATAGCCCAGCATGCGACTGTTATAAATTAAAAGTTAGTCAATTAAATGTCACTCCAGCGACTGAATTTAAGTTTACTCCTGTGGCTTTGCCATACTCTAGAAAATATATATATTATCAATCGTCAAGTGACCGTAACAAGACAAATACGACTATCTTTATTTTTCCGAAGACGTTTAATATTGTGTTTCGAAAAAAGAAAAGAACAATCATGTTTTTCGAAAGTTTTTTACAAACCTTGTGTTTCCATGGTATTTTCCGTGCTTTCTACCTTTGTTTTGGTATAGTAGAAAATTTAAACAAAAAATTTCGTTGTTTTCCCGTCAATTATTTTTTTTGCTCAAGGTGGCTCCTGATTAAGTCAGCTTAAATATTGAATAAATATCTGTATGTCAAGACGTCATTGCAACTTAGAGCTTAGCTTATCTTCAAATTTAAAAAAGAACAGGAATTTTTGATGAAAGGAAGGATACTGAAGATTATATTGTGCAGCCATGGTTAAAAGTTAGTTAAACGCCATTCAAAAAACTGATTTAAATTAAGCTGAAAACGCCGACTTGCGTCTTAGTTTGGACCGGAAACATTTTGAAAACAGAGCTTTTCGAAAGCGATGACATCGCGATAATCAAGTGAATTCCCCGCCAAAGTTTTTCTCAAACACACGCCCAAAACGACCGGTGATTGTTGCATTTTCCAAATTTTTCCAGCGTAGCGTGGAAGAAAACATTTGCTACGTTTTCAGACGTGGTCTGTTGAATTAATAATCTGTAACGCTGTTTCTTTTTTTTTTTCTTTTTTTTTTTTTTTTTTCTGGAAAAGAGCTGGTTAAATTTATTCACGCAACACCTTAACTTTTTTTTTGTTTGCTTTCTTCAATTCACTGAATCCGATATCGCTCACTTAGACAAAAAGTAGACGAAAAAGTTCAACAAATACACAGAAAGAAAGAAAACAACGAAAACAGTCGGGTTCGCTCGATCAAGAGAAAACCGCATACTGGCCTTCAAACCGGAACGTACGTAAACAACAAAGATGTTTTCTGCATAATTTGACTTAATTGAGGGGTTTTAATGATGACATACGGTAATTTCATACGGTGAAGAAAATGGGGTATTTCAAATCCACCTGTTACTGGTAATAAGTTCTTTATTAATTGTCGAGTGCTTTCGAGCACGTAAGAAGTCGTTCAGTGTTATTTCAGACTACAGGAATCAAGGGATAATTACCTTTGTATTAGAAGACTGAACCGAAAAAAACTGTTACACAACCTATGGGCATAAAGTTCATATCTATGCTGATGATTAAATTCAGATAATATATTTTTTAACAACAGCATTACATATAGTAGGAGATGTTTGCTAGACTATAACAAGAAGCCCGCATTTCGATTATTTGCCGTTTGAACTCCAACTTTTCCTTCCCTTTGAAGATATCTGAACTGAGAACTGTCCTCAAAGATCACACAAAATGCAAAGCAATGGGCGTCAGATTAACTACTTTGCCGATTTTAGTAACGAAAAATGCGCGCAGCATCATCCTTTTTAGGCGATATGATACAAACTAGACACATTTTACAGATCTCTTTTCCCATCTAGTGAGAAAATAGCTGGTTTTGATGTTCTAGCTTCCTCTTCGTCTTTATTTATGGGCTGACAGAGAATTATTTTTAAGAACGTAGTGATGCTATAAGATGGCATTGCTGTAGCGAAAACATGCGAGACATGTCCAATTCAGGGAGTGTTACACTAGACAACGCCTCGTGCAAATTGCCTCGTAGATGCGCAACAAAATTGTGAGACAAATTAAAAATAAATTCCGGGAAATTTATTCAAAATTAATGTTATTTCTGGAACACTTAGCGATGCATTAAGAACTTGAAATCTCCATGAGAATGGTAGCCTGCAAAAACAGCCGTCCTTCTTCGCTCCCGGCCCGAGTGGCGCCACTCGGGCCGGGAGCGAGGAAGGATGGCTGTTTTTCGCAAGCTAAATAGTCGAGTGCTTTGTTATTAATATTCATGATTTTATACAAGGAAAACGTTGTTTCTACTTTTTTTTTTTTAACGATCTACAGGACGCAAAGGATAATTACCTTCATAGCAGAAGATTGAAGCGAAAAGCTTAGGCACAACACATCAGCAAAAAGTTCAAATTTATGTTCATAATTAAGAGCATCACATGTAGTAGACGATTGTTACGACTATAACAAGAAAGCCTGCATTTTTGTTCACAAAGTTCACACAAAACACGAAGCAATGAGTCAACTACCTTGACTATTTTTTTGAACTAAAATGCAGCATCATCTTTCTTTAGGCGATATAATACAAACTGCACACGCCTTTTACAAATCCCTTTTCCCATCTAGTGAGAAAATAGCTGGTTTTGAGATTCCTTCATCTTAGTCTCTATTTAGATGCTGACAGAGAATCATTTTTAAGAACGTAGCGAAGCTATAAGATAAATGCATGTGGCAGTTTGTCGGCCGGCGTTTTGTAAAGAATTATGCGTCGGCAATGGTACCAGAAGCGAGCTCAGTCAATTGACCCTATGGCGCTGTTACACTGGGTTTTATCAAGCAACCTGTCTCGCAATTTTGTTTTGACAAAAAATTGCCCGATGCGGCAACATATTGCAGGTTTTTGAAAGGGATTAAAAAAACCTGCAACATGGTTGTCCGAATTTACAATGTTGCGTTGAAAATCGTCTCGTGACGGAATCAAATTCTACTTTTTGAAATGATTGCCCTAACTGACAAACGTTGCAAGTCATGTTCATTTTAGGGAGTGTCACATCTGACCACGTCTAGTGCAAATTGCCTCTTGGATGCCCAACGCAATTGGAAGGCAAATTACAAATAAATTCCAGTAAAGCTATTGAAATTTTATTTCTAAAAAAACTTAACGCATCGAGAACTTGAAATCTCCTTGAAAATGTTGTTTTGTTTTGTTTGTTTGTTTTTTTTTTTTTATCTCAAAACCTGTTTCAGTATTTTCTCAGGCAAAAACTATCCTCAATTAAATACCGAAGATTGCTAAATATAGAAAGCTTCCACGAAAGACAAGGAAACCAAAAATGACTGAGTTGCAAGTTTTAGATCGAAAGAGAAGATGAGTTTTCCAAATTCATCATCAAAAAGTTTGAACCAAATAAGAACATTTATATTTTTCCATGGGCCTTATCTTTTGCACTCTTCGCGCATCGTCAATTAAGGATCGAAATTACTCTCGCAAAAGAAGCAGACAGGAGATAAAAATGTTACATAAAATACTCAGTTATTTTCCTCCGTTTTTGTGAGTGATTAATGAAATATCGCGCAAGTTTTATTCGAGAAAATATTAACGTGAAATGCTCGGCGGAGGGCAGCATGTAACAAACTTGCGACCGACAAACCCGTTGCGCTTGGATTCCTGATCAAATTCGAGATTTAAAAATGTCGGCTTTCATGAAGAGGGGAAAATCGGAGTACCCCGGAAAAAAGCCAACGAGAGGAAGAGAAAGAACCAACAACAAACTCAACCCTCTTATGAGGCAGAGTTCGTGATAAGAACCCGGCAAATTGGTGGGTGTTAGGATACACAATTTCAGGGTGTATAAAACGGCAATTAGAGAGTATAAATTAAAATGTAAGGACAGTTTTGAACTCACCCTCCGAGTGCGTCGGACGAAGCATTATTGAAATCCATGACAAAAAAACAACGGGACCAAAAACATTCATTTTGAAAGCGCAACGGATGTCTTCAGTTCTCAAGGCCTGTGGAAAATATCAAGATAATATTGAGACAGCACCAGCTGGAGATATGTAGCCGAAATAACGCCTCCTTAGGAGTCAACGCTGTGTAATGAAGGATGGTGTGTTGCGTCTCTGTGGGTGGCAAACGCGCCAGCTGTGAGAGATGAACCATTCAGAGCTATTTCTGCGAAAGCCAGTTTGACTCCACCAACTATTACTAAGACTTCCCGTTCAAATTACGCACGTATAATGCAAGCTAAATACTTCGATCAGCGGTTTTGTCAAATACGCTTCCATCTTGCGCGCCTGTTTATAGGTGAATATGTTCTCAAATGAAATAAACGTTCCAAACTCATATTTTTAACAATCACATAGTTAAAAAAACAATAGAATTTCCAGGACATTTTCAGTGTTCCTCATCTTTGTTTTGTTTTTATTGAGTATTGAACATTGTGTAGTTGTTTCTCTCTTGAGTTATGTGTTTATTTTTTGTTCAAGTTGGTTTGTGATGAAGCTTAAATTGAAATACAAAACCATTTATACATTCCTCGGTTTTGTTAAAGTCTGGACAAAGGGTAGGATGTTGAACGCGCACGTTACATTCTACAGCTCAGCATGCGATTGTTATAAATTAAAAGTTAGTTAATTAAACGCCACTCCAGCAACTGAATTTAAATTGATTCCTGTGGCAAACAGATTGTCCGGGTCTAATTTTGCCATACTCCAGAAAAATATATATTATCAGTCGTCAAGTGACCGTAACAAGACAAATACGACTATCTTTATTTTTCCGAAGACGTTTTATTTTGTGTTTCGAAAATGAAAACCAATCGTTTTTTTGAAAGTTTTTTACAAACCTACTGTTTCCATGGTATTCTCCGTGTTTTCTACGTTTGTTTTGGTATAGTTGAAAATTTAAACACAAACTTTCGTTGTTTTCCCGTGAAAGTGTTTTTTTTTTTTTGCTCAAGGTGGCTCCTGACTGAGTTAGCCTGAATATTGAATAAATATCTGTATGTCAAGACGTCATTGCAACTTCGAGCTTAGCTTATCTTCAAATTTAAATAAGAAGAGGAAGTTTTGATGAAAGGAAGGATACTGAAGATTATATTCTGTAGCCACACATAAGATGGTTAAAAGTTAGTTAAACGCCATTCAAAAAACTGAATTTTAATTATGCTTCAGTTTTCAGGCGTCAAGTTAAGATTGGAATGATGAATTTCATTAGACGGGAACATGTGGTCTAAAAAACTGTCACTCCTCGTGCGCAGCCAGTCCGAGTCGGCCAACTGCGCGTTAAAATAAAAAATCCCAAGGGCTCAAAAGAAAGGAGGTAGAGTTTGATTCCTTCTATCAAAGACAAAGGCTTCTTTTATAATCTTACTAAGCACAAGGAAATGGTTCTGAAGAAAGTTTGAAAATAGACGTGTTTATTATAGTGTGTTCACAGACGCTCTATTTTGGCTTGAGTAAAGTGTTAACCGTAGGGGATTTGAGTAAAGCCCGAACTCAAGGAGCTCGAAGGGTTGGTCCAGGGAAAAGATATTCCCGCCCTTGCATCGCTCGCGCGCTCGAGGAAAAGTAATTCGTAGCAAAGAGATTAACGTCTTTTGCCAGACTATGGTTTGACTGAGAAAGGACAAGGCCCGAAACATCTGCTATAGACATCGCTTTTAATTTGGCATTGTGTTATTAGTATTTACAACTTTTTAACTGTTAACTGTGCCACGCAGCAACTGATCCTTTTGGATTACAAATATTTACGTTTTTAACGACACGACTTATTTACAATAATTAAATGGCTGGATACCGCCACAGTAGTACCACGTCCTTTAAAAATACAGCTCGACATCTTTACCGAAAGAAAAGGTAGTGGCTTTAAAAAGCTCTAAACTTATCTTATCAGGAAAAAAAAAACGATTCGTGTGACGGTCTGCTATAATAAACAGCAGGTGCGGAAACAGCCAATCGCGTGACATTTTCGAGAAACACCCGGGAGATATCCTGATTCCCGTCCCTTAACAGGCCGCCTAAAATTTCTAGTTTTTGCCATAATTATGAGAACCTAATTAATGGAAAAATGACAAAGTCAGTCATAAGAAGTCTCATGCCTGTTACTAGAGTAGTTTTTGAGTTTTCTACCTTTGGGCATATCCATTTTAGAAGACCGCATTAAGCCGGCTTTGAACTTTTTGACTATCTTCGTATAAAATAATATTCTGTTGATTGAAGATAAGCTGTGAGCAGGGGCGGGGTAGAAGACTCCTGAAAATTGCGTATCTGGATCATCCACCAAAAAGTGACGTCACATCCGGTTTAAACTGTGCCGCGCAGCTCCTTTCACAACGCGAAAAAATGGCGTTTCGATTGGGGAAGATTTTCCCCCATTTGCAAACCATCAGGTTCGTGTCCTTTCTTACTGAAGAAAGAAAGATGTTGCAGGCACATTTCTTCGACTATTTAAGTAAAACTTTCGGCCAAAGAGAACAGTTTAGTATTGTTTTGAAGGAAAATAACGGAGAGCCTTCTGTCATCGAATGGCGGATTTTAAACATTTGCAAAACTTGTGTTGTTCCAACTTTTGGTTCTTATTGTTCGTGATTCGGTGATAACACTAAGTGCAATAGCCTATAATGTTAACAACAACCTGGATGAAGTATTGCTGGCCACAGTTTGCACTGTGTACTACGGGAGCATGTTTAACAGAAGCCGATTTTTTCTAAAAGTGAACACAGTTGAAGCTCTGTATCCACGTGAGTGTGATGGAAAATCGTACACTCAAGGTTAGTATCCTATTTCCATATCTCTTGTTGAATACTTTTCTTTCTCTGTAAGAAATAATCTATGTTGAGAGCTAGAGTTCATTGTAAATGCGTGCTTTGGAGATATCAGATTTCCCCGAAAAGATCAACAAAGGGGTGAAGCAGTCCAGATGAGACTTTCCTTCAGTCATCCAGTGGTTAATTGTATATTCCTCTTTATTATATGGAGAAGAGTGTTTTACTGGGAACTAAACCACTCGTAGATTCCATACGCCACTTCATCCGGGACCCGAGTGGCGTATTTTCCGTATGTCACCTTGTCGTATCGTTCAATGACGTCACGATTCCCGCCTTTTGCTTTTGTTGAATTGGTTTCTCCATATAATAAAAAGAACATTACACGTTGGCTCGAAGATATGAATTTTATGTTCTCGTGGCAAGAACAATATCTTACTCGTTCGCTTCGCTCACTCGTGAGATATTGTTCTTGCCACTCGAACATAAAATTCATATCTTCTCGCCTCCGTGTAATATCCTCTATGTATTGTCTGAACTGCAATGCCGACCTGGGGATCATCTTTTGGGCAGTTCAAAAAGAGGGGATTGGCCTGTTTAGGGTTAGCTCCCAATGGTATGGTATATCCTTACCTCTTAACTTTACCCCCGCTTTTGACGGGTACCCTGACTTTTTCTATGAGCTGCCAAGGTAGAAAATACGTGACGTCACATCTTAATGCCCCATCCGGTTGAGGCGACCTCGTTCCCAGGGTTCTCTGTCTACCTCGAGAGCTAGAGAGAGGACCCTGGGAATGATGTTGCGGTGAAAGCACAGTATCATCGTAAACATGGCGGATGAAGTGTCTTGCAAGATAAGACATTTTGGTGTTTTTCTGTTTTTATCTGCTCTTCTGTGGCTTGGTCTTATATTGCGGTAAGTAAGATTTAGTCCTTCAAATTGAAAAGGAACTTCCAGAATAATGTCAGAAGACGGAAGCGTTTTTAGAAGGTGAATTTGAGCACATGGCAATAAAATTTAACATTTTATCGGGACAAATAGCGCCCAAGAGCAAACAGCTGAGCATATTTTTGAATCCAGCTGAAAGCTAAATTGTAGGGCTTTCATTAAAGTTTTCACCAGGAGATAGAGCAACTGGTTTCCACAGGTGGGCAAAACTTCTTTATATTAAAGAAAAACTTTCCTCTAGATGGTTAAACCAGGCAGGCAAAATCATCCTCACATGTAGCCGGTCAATTTGCCCAGTGCTTGGCCCTTAATGAAACTCCCTGTAAATTGTTGATGTTATCCTTCTAATCAAATTATTACAATTCCCTGAATCTGATAATCCTGCATTGGCTACCCCAGCAGGCAAAATGGCACTATCTTGCCAGTGGGGGTTATGCACTGTGTCCCACAGGATAAAATTGTTCCTTATCACATATAATAACTCATATACCCACTTAACATGTTCAGTGAATATCGCTGAATATTGGCCTTGTTCCTTTTTTGTTTGTTTACAGACCTTGACTCTGGTTTGGACCGTAAACATGCAAAAATAGAGCTTGACCAATATCAAGTCATCTTGACCTCATGCTTGGTCAATAAGCCATATGTAATTGGACTGAGTGGAGCACAATTCAGGGTGTTATTGCACGAGTGTAATTTCAAGTCGGACAAGGATGTAGAACACGGTTGATTACTAATAACCCCATCAGTGACAAAGTCTTTAGTATAAACCTCTTTTAAACAAAAACACTTGGTAGTGTTTTCGATAGATTTTTAACACTGTAGGAAACACTGAGAATAAAGCCAGTAAGGCACAAGTAAGTGGTGTGTGAATCCATTATCCAATTACAAAATTTAGTTGTGACAGGATATACAGGTGGACGCCCAAGTGACTGCACAATGAATGATGAGTTATTTGATATAGCTACCGTCGAAACTCGATTATCCGGACTCTTTGGGACTAGACGAAATAGTCGGAATAATCGAGGCTCCGGATAATCAAAAATATGGATATTAATGAAGAACAAAACTTTTTAAATAAAGCAACATTTAATCGTGAAGAAACACTTTACAAATCATTTGGGAAACAATATGGTCTACTGTCCATCTTGACCCACTCAACACCTAGCCAATCAGAACTCATTCAAGTATTCTTCATTAGTTACGACGTGTGTAAGCTGCTTTTGCTCTTTAAAAGCAATAGATGCTATAGTTTTCAAAAGAATAATTATTGCTACGGATCTTGATCATGACTAATAAATATTCCTGACAAAATTGGGACTAGAGAAAAAGTCCAGATAATCGAGAAATCCGGATAATTGAGGTACAGATAATCAAGGTTTGACTGTACAATAATTCCTATATCGCAGAGTACAATATACAAAACAGGTGCTATGTAGAGTATGAAAGTTTGTGTAATCACTTAGACTTAAATTACAAATGTCAAATGAATGTATGTAATGCAGTTAATGGTCACCTCATACATGTACATGTACATGGTTTGTTCCCACAGAATGAAACACATCAAACTGAAACTCACACGTCTGGAGCCTAGATTCTCATGACAAGACATGATGATATCAACATGGAAACTACTATTGGTAGGCAAGTGATAGCAAAAGCTATTAAAGTAGCTTTTTTAATGAGTTTCTTCTTCAAAACAAAGCCACAGAAGAAAGCTTGCTTTAAATAAATGTAGAATGATACCAAAGAGGAGAATATTATGATAAAGGGACCTAATGGACATGTTAAGATAAAACAACACTAATTTAGCGAGCGAGAAGAAACAAACGCATACAATGTAGATATGCAAGGGATAAATGAATTATTTTCTGAGTGACAGGCTGTCTGTAGGTGTTGGGACTGCAATGTAGTGGATAAAGATGGAGTGCATGCTTCCGTGGGCTTACGGATCATTAAGTTTTTGGTCCATATACAATTAGAAATATGCTATTAAATATACATTTGACGTATTTAATAATGTTAATTAAAAGCACACATCACATCATACCAAAAGTTGTAAAATGTCTGTTTTGTTTGGACTTCAACCTATGCAAACATTGGGCCAAAATCATGATTGCTTGTGTTTACTACTGTAAGTATCCTGTTGTGCTTTGTGTATTTTCTTTGCTAATGGACTTTGCAAAATGGCATCACAGAGGGTCCACTGACTATACTTAAAAAATTACCATGTAACCAGTGCATCTGACATTTTCCTATGAAAACAGCAAAAAGCTGAAAAAACTTGAGAAATTTCAGCTTTTGACTTTTTAGGGAAAAGTGAAATAAAACAAAATTGACTTAAATGATACCCATGAGAAATCCTAAAAATACTCCACCTTATCTGGAGGGTTGGAGTGGTTATAAATATTATTATTTTTGCTACACTGTACCTGCACAAGAACTAATAACACTATGCAGACAAAAATGAAATAAAGTGGGTACTGGTTGTTTCAATGTTGTTCAGCTATTTCAAGAATCTTTTGTTCCATGTTTGTGACTACAGATAACCTAGCCGTGCTGCTTATAATGTTGTTGTTGAGGGTTCATTTGTGGGAGGAGGAACCCAAATTAATTTCTTTAAGTATAATTAAACTTCCTTGACCATTTAGCTTCATGTTACTTACATGTAGTTATAACATTTGTTATTGTGGAACTGAAGAGACACAGTGGTGATCTACATGTAATGGTCAGTACACTGGACTGCATATGAAGCAGTCTTTGGTTTGTTTTTGGGCAAGACACTTTATTCTCACAGTGCCTCTCCACCCAGGTGTGCAATTGGTACTTGGTGAATTCAATGCTGGGGGTTCCCATTACCTGTACATGGACTAGTATCTTATCAAGGGGGTGGGGGATGGGGGGCGGAGACGAAGTGCTTTTTATCATTTGACATGTACAGTATGCTTCAAAGAAATAGCATAAGCTGCTGTAGTGTTTTGGATCACTTAGCCTGACATAGATTCTACTTTAGCTTCATTGTCAAATCTCTCCCTTAGTAGGGTTGAAACTTTAAAAGAAGCTTATGACTCATTTTTAATTGTGTAGTTTGTAAAACTTAAGAGATGAAGGCTGTCATAAACATTTCCTGTTTCTTACTATATGTAAATTCAAAACAGACCAGCAACAATGAAAGCTAATGACGAGACATTTGATGTGCTGAGACTCAATATTAGCAGAAAGCATCACATTGAAACATCAGATTCCATATAAGTAAGTCACAAAGTACGTGAGTTTCTTTGTGTTTGGTTTCATGTATTAGGAATATGACACAATGTAGGTGGGATATTTTAACTGATGTTATGTGGCCATACTATGCCTTAGCTCTTCGGGTTAGGCTGTACAAAAATTCCTCAAGGCTGCAATACCTGGGCTGCTGTTATTGACGAGTATTCTTCTGTGGGAGGAGGGATGCAGTAATCTAATGTTAAGCACACTGGACTGCAGATCAAGAAATCTGATTTTGAGTCAACTGGTAGGGTCTCTGCATTGTTTTCTTGGGCAAGACACTTATCTCTCACAATACCTCTCTCCACCCAGGTGTACAAATGAGTTCTGGGTGAACTTAATACTGAGTGATAACCCTTTGACAGACTAGTATCCCATGGGGGAGTAGTTCATAAACACTCATTATCACTTATGTCACAGAGACTGGGATAAGCTATAGTGGTTTGCATCACTTGGCCTGGTGCAGACTTAACCTTAGCTTCTTTGTCGAACCTTGCCCTTGTAGGGTTCACACTGCTAAAAATCAACTGTGTAGTTCTTTGAAACAGACAGACTCGCATCCCATTGGAGTAGAACCACTCAAGATCATCTAATGCAGCAAAGACTGGGATAAGCTGTGGTGGCTTAGATCACTTGGTCGATGAAGACTTTACCTTACAACTGTACATGTACCTTCATAGTCCAAACCCACCCTAGTAGGGTTAAAACCTTAAAACTCTGATTACTTATTTTTGATTCTGTAATTTGTAAAACTTAAATGGTAACCGTTGTTACAGTTCCCATTTCTTACTAGATACAATTCATAACAACCAGAAGGCTGTGTGCTGAGAAAGATCCATATTGCAGCAGTAGATCCCATATCAGGTGAGACTTGGCGTTTCTTTGTGTTTTGTTGCAGAAGTTATCAGTTACTCGATTTTGCATGTAGCTGTGTTAAGAATAATGGAACATGATGCAGGCAGAAAATTAAAACAAATAGAAATGTTATTGTTTCACTGTTCAGCTATTGCATTGCACTGTGTTCTTGGACATGACTCACTTGTAACTCTCACAGTGCCCCCCCCCCCCCCCCCCCCCCTTCACCCAATCATATACAAATAGATACTGATTGAATTTCATACTGGGCCTAACCCTGCAACAGACTAGCATCCCATTTAAAGGGGGAGGGGGGGTGAAGGGCGAGTAGAAAGACTCCTTATCAGTTGATGCTATAGAAACTGGGATAAGGTGTGGTAGTTTGGATCACTTGGCCTGATGCAGACTTTACCTTACCTTCATCATCGCAACTCCCCCTAGTAGGGTTGAAACTTTAGAAATTTGATTCATGACTAATTTTTAATTGTGTAGTTTGTAAAACATACAGTAATAGATCAAGGAAATCCATAAAGGTTAGAACATTTGCAGTTTAAATTCTCGCTAGATAAAAAAACAGAAAAGCAAGGAAAAGAGCTCTATGTTGAGACTCTAGAGGAGAAAGAATCAAATTGAGACATTGGATCCCTCAGTAGGTCAGTCACAATTTCTTCTATGTCTGGTATCATCTACTAGAAATAATAATAATGAGCACAAATTAGGCAGAAAATTAAAATGAATATAGATCAATCGATTGTCTCACAACTGTTCGATTATTTAAACAAATTGTTGTTATGTGTTTGCATAACTTAGCCTTTCAGGGGTAAGGTGTTCCCTAAGACTACAATGGCAGGGGTATTGTTGTTAAGAGGATTGTTTTGTGGGAGGAAGGACACAGTGGTTTAATTACATGGTTAGTGTACTGGACTACAAGTCAAGCGATCTGGGTTTAAACCAATGGTTAGGGTCTCTGCACTGTGTTCTTGAGCAAGACATGTTACTCTCACACTACCTCTTTCCACCTAGGTGTACAAATGGGTACTGGGTGTATTTAATACTGGATGCTAACCCTGTGACACTAGTATCCCATCCAAGTGGAAGCTGTGGTGATTTGCATCACTTGGCCTGATGCAGACTTAACCTTACCTTCGTTGTCAAAACTTACCCCTACAGGGTTAAAAATAATATTATGTAAAAAATGTGATGGTTTACTTTTAATTGTGTGGTTTTTGAAATAAAGAGATGAAGGTTGTCACAAAGGTTAAAACATTTCTTGTTTCTAACTAGATGCAAAAAAAGAAAAGGAAAAATAAAAGCTTTGCTGGGGCTCAAGAGGAAAAAGAATCAATTTGAGACATTAGATTCCTTGTAAGGTGAGTCACAATTTTCTTTTTAAAGGAAGCCACATGTAGGTTTTTAATCCCTTGATAGTACCTTTACTAGGAATAACTTTACACAATACAAGCAAAGAACTTATTTGAACACAGATGTTATTTCACTGTTAAGATATTTCAAGAAACCTTTGTTATATGGCTAACTGGATACCCTAGCCCTTCAGGGTTAGGTTATACAAACATTCAGTAAGGGCCTATAATAATTGATCTTTTTGAGCCATTGCTAGGGAAAATTAGTTGTCTTATAACCTGCCCATTTTTTGGTTAGTTCAGAGTTATTTCATTTGTTTTAACCTTTTCATGATCCGTAACATCAGTGATGATGTCATCAAGCCAGGCCCATGATCATGTGACTAATTCCAAAAATGCAAAGGTCTCTAGGCATATTACTCTATCGAGATTTTTTCATTGATTTAATATTTTGATTTAAATCCTCATTTCGCTGTGATTTTGTTTCATTTCTACATGTATAAGGTTAGATTTTGACAGAGATTCAAGGTATTGAAAAATCTGCAATATTTTCTAAAACCGGAAGTGTCGCCAATATCTACCGGAAGTAGCCTTATAGCGCGTGCGCAGTTCCCTCTATCAGGGGCACTTTGATAACTTCAAACGAAGCACACAAAAGCCACACGAAGATAACTCTTCTTTTGCGCGTGTTTTTCTGTTTTTCTCTTATTTTGATTTTGTTTGACTGTACTTTTGTGAAACACATAGAAAAAAACATCTAAACTGTAACTGAACTTAAAAGCTATGGAACTGTTTTAATTTCCCAGGCTCAGGCACTGGAAGTGAAATTTCACTTCCTCAGCAACGCGCGCGAAGGCGCGCCTAAATCTGTTCTTGGGCCCCTTAAAGGGCCCTAGTCAGCCACACCTTTGTTTTTGTTTACATGCTAGAGTTTGGCTGTTATATTTTATTCGGAGCATGTCGAAACGAAGGAAATCACTGTGAAACTACTGCAGATAATTAAACGTCCTTTTAGGAACGCAACTTACAGTAAAGCTACATGTATAAGATTTCGCTTCACCATGCAATATCAACAATTTCGATGACATCGAAAATAGCGGAGGCTGACTAGGGTCCGAGGTACTGTTGTCGATGATTATTCAAATTTCGAGACAATAGGTCTAATTGGATCAACAACCAATTGCTTTCCGGTTCATGTATCAATGCTTCCTTAGCTATTAAGTCTCGTGTGTGATAAGCTTAAAATTTCTCCTGACATTCTCAAACATAATCATGAAGAAACAGTGAAGAGGATATACATGCCGAGAGTAATCTCAAAAAGGAATTGTCTAGATAGATCAAAACCAGTACGGAGAATTTGTTTTTTGACTAAGAACTCTGAATAAGGACAAAGCAATGAGAAGAAAGGTTATGAACTTGACTATATTGTCTTGATATTTCACCAAATTCTTAGAACGAACTAGTCTATTAAGCACGCATAAATTATTCCTCAGGAAGAAAATGCAAAAATTAATATTGCTCGTTTAGTCAGGAACATTTTTTGCCGTTGGAAGTAAAGGTTAATTTTAGAATGCTATATTTTGGCCGGTGCCATTTATTTCGTGTTGCTGCTTGTCCGCGTTTTAAGTTGTTCTTGATATCATTATGTAAACTCCGTGTATTTCTATGATGATGATAAAACCAAACGAGTGCATTCCCAATGAGAGAATTAAACTGTAAACTCAAGTCCAGAATACACTTCATGTATATTTTGTTCTTTGGGTGTCAGTATACCCATTGTTAATTGGACGTTTTATTTATCTTTCTTTCAGCCTGCCATCTCAAGTGTACGTGCAGCGACATTAACATGGAAAGAAACAAAGCAAAGCAAAGAACTTCGTTTAGATGTTTCTTCAGTGGATCGCGTTTTAAATGTAAGGTAGATTTACCAGACAAAGTTTATCTCGATTGAGTTTCTTGCGACAAGATTGTTAGGGCGGAGCTGGTATTAGTGATTTTACAATATAAAACTCAAGAGTCAAAAGAAGGCATTGGAATTACTCTCAAATTGTCTGGTATCTAAAAATAGAGTAGTGGTAGTCAAGAGTTAACATTGTAAGATAATGGTTTGACACTAACTATTTTTTTTTTATGTTTTGTTCAAGACGTTTCGGCTGGTGCTCGAGCCTTCATCAGTTGAAATACTAACGTTAGTACGCGTGATTCAAAAAACTGTACGTCGAACGCGCGCGGAGGAAAATTCCGCGTGAAGTTTCAAGAAAACGTAGCGCGAGACTTATGCGCGTGCCAAAGACTTGTAGACTTCTGGGATGGCGATGTGGTCATTTCCAGTTTGCGGATCCTTTATTGAAATCCAGGGCCGGGTTGTTCGAAAGCCGGTTAACGCTAACCCAGGATTAAAAGTTAACCGAAGTATTTATTTTTCTTGCTTAAAAATGTTTTTTACTGCTTACGTTTTGTGTAGTTTGAGCTTAGTCAAACTCAAAACTGAAGGACAAACAGTATAAACAGAAAACCTCACCGAAAAGTTACAAAACTCAAATCAAAATTCGCGCTAATCCTGGGTTAGCTTAATCGGGTTTTGAACAACCCGGCCCAGGCTTCCAAGAAGAGACTGTGAACAGTTTGTTCCCGCGACCGAAGGCTCAAGAAAAGGTTGACCGGCCACAAACTGGCACAGTGTACAAAATCAGTTGCACCAGCTGCAGTTTGTATACTACGGTCAAACGGAACGATCACTGAAAACTCGGATTACAGAACACAAAAGGGCTGTTTCTATGTTCGACCATGGCTCCAAGATCTCCTGCCATGTCCTCGAAAACAACCACAAAATAAATGAGGGAAATGTCAGAGTTGTTGGACACGAGGCCAACTTTCACGAGCGACTCTTCTTGGAAGCCTGGATGTCAATGAAGAATCCGCAATCTGGAAATGACCACATCGCCATCCCAGAAGTCTACAAGTACAAGTCTTTAACACGCGCGTAAGTCAACGTTGTCGATCCACTTAAAATTTTTCCTGAAATCATTTCGACCAAAATGATGGCTACCAAGGCTAGGTATTAAAAAATATATATCAGTCATTCGAAACAATCCTTACAACGAAAGCTTCAAATATACTGCCACCTCGCGAAATTTCTATCTCTTCTTTCGTTCGCCGGGTCGTCATACCATCCCTCTTCGCCATTAGGCCATTTCCTCTCCTGAAAAGAAGAAAATAATGAGAAACATTAGCTTTTTCTCGGGTCAAATTCATTTCCAAGATACACCATTACTACCAGGGCGAGCAGCGACCAAAGCTCGTATGAACCGACTGCACGTGGTAACGGTTTTCAATTTTCCGGGAGCAACACGCAACGAGAAGAACAGAAAATATCAAACAAATTCAGTTCAAACATCTTAAAAACTTGTCTAAAATTATTTCTTATTAACCCTTTACTGAAACGTTTCTTCCCAGCCTTTGCAAAACTGTGGCTATCTGGTTTACGGTACGAAGCAATGTGCAGCTCGAAAAATTAAGAAAATTGCGAGCGAAGAATTGTTTCGTTCGGTGAAGAGCAGCAAGATTAAAAAATGTTCTCACCATTATTATTTTGAATCTTCAATCTCGTCCTGCGTTATCTTCTTCAAAGGAAGAACATGGCCAGATCCGACATCACCAGGAGTACATAAATCCACGTCTTCACAATATGACCAAGTATTTGGTTTGAGTGCAAATTTCACAAGTAGTCATGAATATTGATTACAAACTTGAACCAATCACTGACAAAAATGTCACCGCATATTTTCACGGACTTAAATTCTTACGCAAGACTATTGTGTCACTTCAAAACTATCAATTTCACTCTAGAAATTTGCATTCTTAGGCTTTGTTAAGACAGTAATACGTAAAAGTAAATACCTTTGTAAAGACTGATTCACGTGGCCATCATATTTCGTTAAATAAAGATAGCTGAGTTATTGATCGGTTTTTGAAGGCTTTTAAATTATCCCCTTGTGTGATGTTTGATATTTGTATAACTTTATTACTTTTAAGTGTTGTCATTTAATGAAGGGAGCCACTGGAAATCATGGTTCCCTTGTGAGTTCCCACTTACTTACCCTTTGCATTCGCATCCCAGACAGCTTTTAATCGTTCTTTTCACCTTGCACTCCCATGTGTATTTCTTCCTATCTTTCTCTTTCTGTTTCTCCGTCTAATCCCTGCGCTTTACCCTACACACAAAGTCGTTCATTCATCTGTGGGTCTCCCTCACTTATGGTGTGTTTCGTAACGTGTTTGGTCGTCCTTTACGTCGTGACCTCCCTAGGCCTGTTATGCGCTTCACGTGCGTTGCCGTGGATTTTCCTGCGTTCGGCTAGGCATTTCCTTGTGCTTTAAGCTATACACATCCCCGAGTTCCTTGCTATATATGTCACCCATACTTTGCTGTGGGTTTTCCAATACCTTTGCTTATGTCTTACACCATGGGTTTCCACTGGCATTTCGTCATCTGTTCCCTATGCATGCTTCGCGTCCATAAACTTTGCGTCCTGCCTATTTCCCGTGCGTTTCGCTATACGTTGTTCCATGCGTTCCTCCATACGCAACCCGGGGCCTTCCCCTTCGGTTTCCTAGTGATCTCTGTGCATTCACTGTGGGTCCCCCATGTGCTTTCTCATTCGTTACATTCGTTCATTGTGCGAATCGTTTAATTCATCTCGACGCGCGCTCCCAGTGTTTCCTCGTGTTTTTGGTTCATTTTTCCTTTCGTTTTTCAATGAATTCCTTGATGGTTTTCCGGAGGGTCCCTGCAATATTCGCCATACCTTACTTGTTTGTGACACCGCGCGTTTCATATACGCTCAATGGTACATTTCTTTGTACATTACTCTACACGTTTCTTGTTCATTCGACGTGGTTTTCCTTCCGTTTCCCCTTTCGGTTTTGTTTTTTCTGGCCCTCCCCTGTGCGTTCCGACATACGTAACGTGTGCGTTCTTTCATGGTTTCTCAGTGGGCTCCCCTCTACGTTAGCCTTGCACTTGCAGTCCCACATGCATGTAATAGTCTGTAACTGTGTGATCCCTCCGCATTTTCTTTAACATCTGATGTGATTCTCCATATAGCTCCCTTTATAATTTCCGTGCGTTCCGTAGGCGACTTCGTGTCTTCCCCCGGTGTTCCCGATCGGGTCTCCTCCAGTACCATAGCCGTACATTGTTGACCCTTGCGTTCCCTCATAAATTTACTCGCGATGCCCCCCTCCCCCGGTATACCTTCCCTAATATCCCTTATATATTTCGTCGCTGCCTGTTCCCAGGGTGTCTCATATTTTATCTAGCTTGTCATTGAAGTAACTTAATATTTTAGAGTCTTTAACTAAATCGTCGAAGTACTCGACAAAAGGCCTAGCTGAATGTTTTACAAGGCTTCGGTACCGCAGTAGCGAGCACCTTAACATCAGTCTGGAGGCGCACAGGCTCTCCCCACTCCCTACGCTTCCTTCCGCGTAGTTTACCCCTGCACCTGCGTGGAAGGGCTCGAACAAAAGAAAAAATAAACAGCAGTGTATGTTTTGAAGTGTAACTTTAATCATCAACTAGAAAAATCATTCAATCCAGTTTCGGCTCTCGTTGTCACGCAAAAATACGCTGTTGTGTGACAGAGGGCCACAACCGGTCACAGTTGTCTCGCGAATCGATTCTCTGGTTGTCCTTGTATAACAGGGTTGCATGGAACAACCATGGGCTCGCCTGTTTCTGTTGTTGTCGCAGAAATTGTGATGCAACACGTGGAGGAACGCGCCCTTGCAACTTGCCGACAAACGATACCGCTTTGGTTACGCTACGTTGACGACACCTTTACCGCCGTTCACAAAGACGAAATTGACGATTTTCACGACCACCTAAGAGGGGTGCGTAAGGGGGGTCCGAAAACCGCAAAACCGCGTAAAAAAACGTAAAAAACCGCAATACCGCGTGGAAATTTACCAAAATACCGAAACCGTAGTTACAAATGTGCTACGGTACTGCCATCATTACTTCTAGTTCGCCATCCATTAGAAATAGGACCCTATTTAGTTTGATAAAAGTGTAGGTTAATGTTAATCAACGTATGATCATCGCACTCATAAAATAATACTGTAATATTATAACTGATCTTATCATCACGCACTCTGACGAGTATCGACGACTTTTATGACTCCGTACTGAAAAGGTCAATCATTGACACACGTCCGTGGCACTGACTTCGTTATGCTGCTGTGGAACTAATATAAGAGCGCTCGCGCACGCACGAATACTGCTGAGTTACCCAATTGAAAAAAATTCGATGTTTACGACTTCAGCACTGGAAACCACTCGAATGTTACACAACGCAAGCTTTCCTCGAGTTTTTTTTTGGTGAAAATTCGTCAAGATGATAGTTTTCAAGGTCAAATATCCCGAATACGAGTTCGGAACACCCATTTTATGTCGCAATTCGACTGAATCAACCTTAAATTTCATTTAAAATATTTCCAAGAAGAATTTTGAGTAACCCGAAGACAACGTAGTTAGCCCCATGAAGTGTTCAGTAAAGCAAACGATTGTTGAAGCGTCGTAACTCTCCCGAAGCGAGTTCTTGCTCCTAGAAGAAACGTCGCCGAGCTTCCAATCTCTTCTTTAAGTAACATCATCTCGTCCCGACCATCCTCATAACCACTTCTTCTTGCTCGGCAGACATTGTCCCGCACGAGGCCACGGCAAATACTGTAAGAAAATCTGAGCGAAAGATTCCCAGCCCGGAAAGTGAACAAGGTCGACGTGTCATTGGATAAAATGGTTAATCATACCAATTATTAACTGGAAAAAGTGGAAATTACAAACAACAAGGCTTGCTTACACAACAATGGTCCCTTGCAAAACATAAACAAGAGATCAAAAGTCATCGATCCGAGTAATAACTGTCATAACTGGAAAGCGGAGACGGCTGCAGACTCTTTTTTACCGATTACCGCGATCCAAAATTTACGAAAACCGCAAACCACTTAGTCTTATAAAACCGCAATACCGCAGTTTAAAATAGAGATTTCCGTAAAACCGCACCAAAAATAACGCAAAACCGCATCACCGCAAACCCTTACGCCCCCCTCACCTAACGAACAGAACGCCGACATCCAGTTTACTAAGGAGATCGAAGAAAATGGAAAACTTCCTTTTCTAGACTGTTTGGTAAGCCGTGACAATTAAAACTGCGAACGACAGTGTACAGAAAACCGACGCATACCGACAGATTACTTGACGAATCATCCTACAACCCGACTTCACACAAAGCCACGAGACGAACGCAACTAGTTTGTGACACACCGGACAGCTTACTTGACGAAAACAGTACCTTGAACGGGTTTTTCACAAAAACAACTACAACGCTGACTTTGTTAGACGAAATATTTACCGACCTACTGGAGCGAACAGGAACCCAACGCCTGTCACTACAGTGAATATACCTTACATTAAGGGCACTTCTGAGACCATCTCACGGATCCTACAGCCCTACAACATCCGTGTAGCCCACAAACCCACAACTACGTTAAGACACTTACTGACCAACGTGAAAGCCAGAGACGAACCTAACAACAGACAGGGAGCAGTTTACAAGATCAAATGCTCCGACTGCCAGGCTTCCTACATTGGTGAGACTGGCCGAGAAACCTTAACACGAGACTGACTGAACACAAACGAGCCACGAGAAATGGTGATGCCAACAATCACATTGCTGTACATCATCAACTGACAAACCACAACATTGACTGGGACTCTGCTCAGTGCTTAACCTACAGTACAAACTATTTTCAACGACTGACTCTGGAAAGCTGGCACACCAACCTAGAACAAACGCCACTTAACAGATGACAACAACTACCGGCGCCTTACAAACGACTTATCCATGACGGAAACGAAACCGACAAACGGACTTCCAACAGACCGACTTAATTTGACTAACAATAGACGGACCAAAACCCGACCAATTTTACTAACAATAAACGGATCGAAACCCACCAATGACTGATGACAAACTTTACACGAGTCTTTTAGCCAATACCGTCATGGCTAGACTGACCAATCATGTTTAAGGTGGCCGAACACAGTTTTCGCGTGCGCCTCTGCTGATGCAATTCAGCGCGCGCACAAGGATTGCAAAAACAAACATGCCGTCAATAGAGCGATCATTTTATTTACTCAACACCCGCACTATTTGCGCTATTTTTCTCTATCATTGAACGCAGTGTATTGATGGCTTTAGTCTTTTATTACAAGGATATGTTAGAAAAGGTAATGATGCAGAGAGCCCAGCAATTCTCAGCTTTTTCTTTGTTACCAAAAGAACCCAGTTAAATGCAGCGCATGCGCAGTTGCTCGAAAAATTGAGACCGATTGCTTTTGCCGAAACTTGCCGATTTCTAACGATCCAGTCGTTAGAACTTCAAGAAATTTGGCAAAAAAAAAAAAAAAAAAAAAAAAACAGTTCTGAAACCACGTGAATAATCTATCGCAAAAAATCTCAATTTTGACAGAGGGAATTTTTAATAATACAGAACATGCAGTGAAAACGATTTACGGTGAATTACGAAAATCGCCTATGTCAAAATCTTTTTGTTGACAGAAGGGATTTAATGTCAATTCGTAGTGGGCAAATGATGAAAAAAATCTAACGACTGGCATTTTTTTTTTTAAACAAACAAAAACCATTTTTTAAGCCTTGTTTTTAACCAGCCCCGTTGTCATGGCAACAGCACACACCTTAGCCAAAATGCGAGAATAAACCCTTTTGTGGTTAACCTTGACTCTTGCAAAAAAAACGGATGCTAAAGCATAAATAGCTTAAAAGTAATGGTGAATTAGGCATATGCTATTGAAAACTGTGTTCGGCTACCTTAACGGACCAGACTTATAACATCATCGACTGACAAAAACTATTCACTTGACTCTGAAGATGACTTCCGCTCAGGTTGTCGAAACGTCAGTCACCAACAGCAGTTCTTCTCAGAACTACCCTCACCCGGACGATCACACTATACGAACTTGTTTTACTTTTCTAAAGCGTTTAGCTATCTCTACACGATAGCCATACATAGTCATACACAGCCCCAGTAATACAAAGTCATACACAGCCCTAGTCATACAAAGTCATACACAGCCCTAGTCATACAAAGTCATACACAGCCCTAGTCATACAAAGTCATACACAGCCCTAGTCATACAAAGTCATACACAGCCCTAGTCATACAAAGTCATACACAGCCCTAGTCATACAAAGGCCTAATCTGGGACCTTAAGTCGCTGTAACTTAAGGCGACTTTGGGCGACTTAAGCAAAATTGGCAGAAAAAACATTGCAACTTTAGGCGATTTAAGGCGATTTTAGGTGACTTAAGGCGACTTAAGGCGACTTAAGGCGATTTAAGGCGACTTAAGGTGACCTGGGGAGACTTTATTTCATTCGAGTGCTATAAATTCAAACTTAGCAACAGTCTCTCCATATATCTCTTGCAATAAACCAATATTGTACCAATACTGGTACATAATTAAGTCACCACAGTCTCAAATATCCAGGGCTGGGTTGTTCAAAGCCTGATTAAACTAATCCAGCATTGGAGGGAATTTTGATTACTTTCATTTTTTGTAACTTTTCAGTCCAGTTTTCTGTTTATGTTGTTTGCCTTTCAGTTTTGAGTTTGATTCATTTTAAAACTACACAACCATAAGCAGTGAAAGATATTTCTCTTCAAAAAAAATATATTACCTGGGTTAGCGCTAACCGGCTTTCGAACGACCCGGGCCAGATTTCAAACCATTAAGAAAAATACTATTAAAGAAAGGATTACGACAACACTGAACTGTTACTACTATAAGAATAATAATAACAATAGACACCAGCAAGGTAGCATGAATATTAGTGAAGATATCACAATAAAAAAATCAAACAAAACCAATAAAAATATATTCACAGTCACAAAAAATTTAAATTTAAGATATCTTGATTTAATTTGAAGTGTTTGTATATTTTCCATCAATTATTCAAACAACAGGGGAATTTAAATTAATTTAGCTCCTTTACATGCATTTATTTTACAATGCTTCCCAAATTATAAAAATGGTTATCTTGGTAGACTTATCTGCCATTTTTGGCATCTCCAATGTCAATTTCAGTCCTTTTCAGGGACCCAATCGATCTGATGCTCTCCTGCCTCAGTCAGACAAAATATTCCAATACCATAATGAGTAGCGTATGCTAAGTTCCTTCGTAAGAACACTTCCTGTCAAATTTCACCAACTACCTGTCAGGTTCCAGAAAACTTTGATGACCCTGGCAGTTTATACAGTGAATCGATTCTTTTTAGAAGGTTTGTTGATCAGACCACCAGGAAATACACCTTCCAAACTTTCACTAGTTTCCACCTGAGAAATTAAAAATGCCCAGAACGACATTTTCACAACGAAATACTAGAAATTGATACATCGATACCAGACACACTGGTCTCCGCCATTTTGATTCTCCCAGTAACCCTTGCTTCGCTAACTGGTTTCCGTGCTTCAAAGAGACAAGATATCTGTGCCACGAAAACTCGAGTTCTCTTGCTAAGTGTTCGGGTGATTTGAAATCACCCGATAATAAATTACTGTCTTCAAATATTTCGGAGAGTATTAGTTTGGCGTTTAGTTTTTTTTCTTGTCTTTTGTAAACGCCTGTCGGAGTAATCATACTCGCGTGAGTGCGAGTCGGTCGCGTGAGCTCGCGTACTTAGTCACGGGGCCAAACTAAGTCACGTGTTCCAAACATACCCCTGGCGGCCATGTTTACTGAGAGTTGATCACAGATAATTTTCTGTACCATAGCTTTCGATAGTAACAGTAGCGCAGTCCACGTAAAGTGTATAAGATTATGTGAATACCTGGCTTCATCATGTGTACGAAAAGGATAGATAAACATTATGCTGCAAGTTGGTTCGTCCAATTACGAAATTCAAACGTTTACAGTTGGTCGAATGTGGAAGTAAAATGCAAACAATGATTTTTGCTGGAGAAATGGCCCACTTTTGTCACTCTTTTACACTGGGTAAGTAAAGTATTTAAAGTGTAAACTCAATTCGGTTCAATTGACTTTGGATGACCATATTTTTACTGCTCAGTGTAAAAGTGACTAGAAAGAATTCAGCCTTAACCCAGAAATCGTTGTGTTTTTTTTCTTTTCATCTAGAGGATCTGGAACACCTCTCACTGTTGTTGTTTATTAATTATACACTGTAGGTCTTCGGAAGATTTGATTCAGAAATATCCTACAAAAATCGATAAGCTTAAATGAAGTTATTGCAGTATAGTCATTTGTTATATCCTTCCACATTTAATATATTTCCTGATGACAGCACAGAGTGTCATCTTAATTATTAACTCTTTTACAATGAAATACAAGAAAAAAAAAAAAAAAAAAGAAAACTTAATAGAAATAAAAAGCCATCTGTGAGAGAGTATACATCAGATTGTCATTCCTATTTAAGTATTGTCCACATGTAGAAATTATTCCTGCTAACATGGGGGCTAGAGAGGTGCAAGACTATAATAATATTAGGGTTTTTTTATGTATAAGGGAGCCACGGCCTTGTAATTGTCGGGTCTTCAGCTTCTTAAAGGACCCTAGTCAGCCTCTGCTATTTTCGATGCCATCAAAATTATTGATATTGCATGGTGAGGCAAAGTCTTGTTGCTTTACTGTAAGTTTTGTTCCTGAAAGTATGTCCCTTTATCTTTAGTAGCTTCACAGTGATTTTCTTTGCTTTGACATGCTCCGAATAAAGCATAAAAGCCAACCTCTTGTATGTAAACAAAAACAAAGGTGTGGCTGACTAGGGCCCTTTAAGAGGGGTTTAGATGGTTCCAATGCATTGGAAACGAGTGTTAAAGTGCCACTGAAACAAAATTCTCTCTTGTTTTCACTTGATTTATTCAAGTTTATTCTTCATATTGTCGATACCTGCTAGTTTTCTACCTTGTAATTTCTGTCCAGTCTTGACAGGAAATACATATCATGAACGTTGGAGGGCGCCAAAGAGTGTAGATTCACCAAAATAAATGCTACAGATTAGAACAGTACTCGATTGGAGATTTCGAAGACGAGTGTGGCAACTTTTATATCACGTCCTAAAGCCTAAACACGATAATTCGTCGTCTGTTTTCAGCCTGGTTCTGAGATTTGGATTCTCACGTTTATCTAAGGTCCATTACACAAGGTTCGAATATATCCTCGGCAACTTTACTGCAGTAAAAGCCGTAGGCGCATCAGCCATCCGCACAATCACGAAGTTATTAACGGTCCACAAGCTTTGAGTGGAGTACTTCTTTGTACACAGAGGGCATCTTTTTATGATACTAATAAGTGAGAGTTCTTGTGGTAGACAAAATGTATCTTTGAAAATTGTGATCCGCAGCAGGGTTTGCTTTATCGCCGCACACGTATCAGTGTAAACAAAGCGGGAATTTCGCTTCTCTTTTACACGTATCTCCCAACTGCAATATTTCATGGCCGATGGATTACTTTGAGTTCTTTAGCACATACGTATGTCTACGATCTTCATTTAATAGTATCCAAGTTCAAAGCAATTCGTTAAACGTCACTAGTTTACACTCCTTTCGAAGGTTTATTAAACAGAATTTGAACTAATTTGCATATATCACCTTTCGCCGCCGACATTGTCACGCTTTCTCTTGTTTCCTGAAAACATACCTGTAGGGTCATGGCAGCTTAGTTTACCTTTATAGTTTAAATTCGCTCCCTCACGTAAAAGAAGAGGGTTTCTTAAATTGTTGCTGTTTTGATAACTTGTAGGATGTAGCAGATACAACTGAACTAAAGGTCACTGTAGCACAATCTCATCCGCAGTGAAACTCACAAAGCGTCCGGTTTCCTCGAAGCGAAGCGACTCGAAACTCGAGGCGTTGTTGCTGCGATTCGTGCAGCAGCAGTCCGGATAATATTTTCAAAAGCCGCTTTCTCTTGTTTTCATGTCTTTTTTACTTTATGAGTGTAGATATTGTTTAATTGAGTGGTGGCCATTTCACCAAGAGTCCCGATCGTTTTGCGATCTAAGAACTCCCACTCGTTTGCTTGCTTACATAAAATATCCTGCAAATATCCAGTTAATAGACTGGAAAGCCCCAGGATCGACTCTCCACCTCTTCATGTCTAAGGCTACTTTTATTATCTGCTTTACAGCTCTGAGATGTCCTTAAGATGTTTTTTTGGGGGCTTCGAACAGTATTCTCTTCTCCCATAATCACTCTAAATTTTCAGAGCGGAATGAGAGTAATACAACCAGTGACGTCACTAGATTGTTTTGGCCGCGCCAAGATGGCCGCCAATTTTGGGCTTAACCAGCCAACTTTGAACGGCTGAAAAAGCAGTTTTCGCTTACCGTATGCGAAAAAAAAGCCTGCAGTGTTTCCAAGTAAGGTTGAAACTTTATTACTAAGCAAATATCTCACATACGAAAATTTCGTTTCAAAAAATTAAAAGCACAACTATCGAGGTTACCTCTGCTGCACCCTGCCCCCCCCCCCCCCTGTTCCATATCCAGTACCCATTTATACATCTGGGTGAAGAGAGGCACTATGAGAGTATGAACACAATGTAATGATCGACTATAGGGGTCCATTGCACCAACCATTGGGTCATCGTGCTTCCTCCTCCATAGGGTCAGAGTTGAGTTTACCCTAACATGACAGTTACGAGTCTAATAGCCTTCTACAGGGGCAATTTGAGTGTGTTGAAACCTTTTTAACATTGCGTAACCGATAGCAACTTAAGGCAACTTTAGGCGACTTAGGGCGACTTAAGGTGACTTAGGGCGACTTAAGGCGACTTAAGGCGACTTTAGGCGACTTAAGGTCCCAGAGGAGGCCTATACAAAGTCATACACAGCCCTAGTCATACAAAGTCATACACGGCCCTAGTCATAGAAAGTCATACACAGCCCTAGTCATACAAAGTCATACACAGCCTCTACAACTATCTATACACGATATCCATACAGAGTCATAGATAGCCCCGCATATTTCCCCCCGCACGAGGCCATGCTATTAAATCTTTGCTGATGTAGTCGTTCTAGATACAACTTTGCGTAAAGAAGGCGTCACGCTAGACTCAACTTGACTCAAAAAGATTAAAGAGGTAGTTAAACTTAGTGAGGCCTTATGCGTCCCATGGCGCCATGAGGACAGATGATGATGAAACTTAGTAAGAGGTGAACGTTTTAGTCCTTCTGGTGTAAATTGGAGATTTTGCCTCTGAAAAACTGCAATATTTCCGCCCAAGAGCGTAAATGAGTTCATAAGTTAACTGTAAAATATTAAATCTTTAAACCCGCATTACACAAAAACGAAGTATTTAATAGATCGCGTTCAAATGTCTCGAGTCAGTTAATTGTGCAATGATCTTTCAATATTCAGAGTAATACTTTTGCAGTTCGATCAGAAGCTGAAGGGCTTATCCTAATAATTCAAATATTATTTAAACAGAGATTCCTCTACAAAGCCTTTCATAACCACACAAAGCCACAAACAGCCCCATATAGCCATCCGTCAGCACACACACTACAAGCTGTTACCTAGTACTACACAGTCACATACATGGTCCTATATTACTACTCTAACCACAAAACTTTTATTTACCTCCAGATGCACCATCGTCTAGGTCATTAGAAGCCGTATATAAAACGTAACGAAGTGTCCAAGTGGGTTACGCTCTCCTACCGCTATACCTGTGTCTCAAACATAGCGTTCGCTATGGTTGAAATCTGCTGTCGAAGGACAACTCATACTTCATTTCCGGTGATCACAGTATTGCTATTCCTCCCGGAGACAGAATGCTAGTCCATCATAGCTTACTCCCTCCCCCAACTGCATTTTGTCAGATAATCTTAACAATTTACCGGGGACCATTTATACACCTGAGCGGAGAGAGGCCTTGTGAGAGTGAAGAGTCTAGCCTGCGTCGCAGACAGTCTGAACCGCCGGTATAGTCCGTCTGCGCAACGGCTCCCAAAAGCTTGTTCTGATATCCCGCAGTTTGTGTATCCATTTTTGATTGGCTAGTTTCTTACGCACTTTCTGATTGGATAATTCTTGCGAAAGCGATCACGTTACTGTCACGTAATGCTAAAAATAATTGTGTGCGGGTTTCCCAAGAACATTTGTACATCATTAAAGGTCAGATCTTCTTCGAGTTGGAAATAAGATGTCTGCAATAACAGAAGAAGATTGGCAAAAAGCGTTCAAATCCGTGAGAGAGCAGTTTGAAATCGAGAATCTTCTACCTGAACAGGAAAACTCGCTTCGCGAATTTCTTGGAGGTCAAAATATTTTTGTAAATTTGCCGACGGGCTACGGTAAATCTTTGATTTTCCAGTGCCTTCCGATCGCTGCCGATGCTCTGTTCGAAAAGCCTCGTGGTTCCAGTGTTCACGTTGTAACATCGCCATTGCGATCGCTTATGGAAGACCATATTCTCTGGCGAAGCCGGACAGAGATAAATATGAAAACCGTGATAAGAAGCAGCATAACTTGCAACAGTTAATCACACAGCCGGGCCCGGCGTAATAATACAAAATGCAAGTAACCAACATGTTAGCGGAATATTTCAAACTTTGTCTCTCCAGAGCTAACATTTAGAGAGCTTAAAACATATCCTGCAGTACAAATGAGCCAAAAAAGACTAGCACGAAGCAAAAAACAGGTGTCAAACTCTTACAAATTACACGCGGATAACAGCGGAAACCACACAGACCTATGACCTCTAACGGCTCTACTCTTGCAACGTCCTCCTAAAAACACAGGATTATTGCTTAGCAAAATATTCAAAGATCCCCCTATCGTATCATACAAAAGGGGCAGATCCTTAGAGATATACTAGTTCGAGGAAAATTTTCAAAGCGGCTATTTATTAATACACGTGGATAGGAGTTTTGTAGGCCTGTCACTCTATTGTTAGCATTGCGTGATATATTTCGCAAGAATATGACCAATCACAAGGCGCGTAAGAAACTAGCCAATCAGAAACGGATACACAGATCCGTGTATTCGTGCGGGATATCAGAATAAGCTTTTTGGGAGCCGTTTCACAGACGGACTATATCGGGGATCTCATGACATGTCCGGCTTCAATGCGGGCTAGAAGAGTCTTGCTCAGGAAAAACATAATGACCCCGGCCAGGCCTCGCACCAGGACCGCTCTATCCGAGTCCAGCGCACTAGAGCTTCTCATCACCTTTCCATACTCCGCCCGTTATTACTATAATACCACTGGACGTTCCATTAATATTTGTTTCTCTCTGCAATCTTGAAGTGTCCATAACCTACTTTTTACCTTGTAACTTGAATCTACGCTATAAATCAAGTTAATTCACTAAGCTCCTGGAGCTGAAAGCTTCGGGTACAAAATCAAAGTTTACGTACTTCTAACTTTAGTAGCTTTAAGTATCACGGTAACACACGATGTGCCCGGAAGATAACAGTCATCCGCGAATATTCCTGTTAATTCTTAGCGAATTCGAATTCTAAAAACGTTTCAGAGAATTAAAAAAAAATGTTTAAAAGGCGACACCTTTCCCACAATTTTGGTTTATAAAAATCATATCAATTTATTCGTGGGTGAAGGTCCTGCGCGACCTTGACGATCGTTAAATGAATTGATCAGTCTTTCAATCAATTTACTTGGACACGTTCCTATTCAAGTTTCACTTGTACTACAGGGTTTATTGGAGACCCCTACAAAATTAAACAGGCTGAGTTTTAGGACATATTTACAGGTTAACTTTTTGAAGATATAAAATACCATACTGTTTCAAACTTTCTTTTCAAAATCTAATTATATACTTGATTCTGTTTCTCATTTGGAATAATATAATTGCCTTTTACATTATCACATGTAGGTCTTTTATGAAAATGTTCGACCTTTTCCGAAACACAGAGTGTAAACTTAAATTCTTAGCGACAGCTACACTATACAATAAATTCTCAAACTAAAAAGTGTTAATACTTTGCGTGAAAAATATATCATCAAAGCACCCGTCTTTTGGAATGTTTTGCAAAGACTTCGTGTAGCACTGGAAGCAAAAATGGACTATTTGTCAAATTAAAAAATTGGGAAACGTAAAACTTTAAGCTACTTCTGAATGATAACATCTCAGCATTCTAAGAGGTTATAAAGTGGAATCCCGTTACTATCACTACAACTAAATCATAATAGTGTGGTCGTATTCAAGGGATTCTTTAAGAAAATAACAAGAAACTGACTGACTAGGCGTTTTCGTCTGGTCAAAAGAAGTGCCCGTAATAATGAGTTGATCGCACTGACTGAGTGCTCTTGAGGCGGGCTTGAACTGACATTGATGTTAGAAGTTACGTTTTTAAACTTATTTCCCAGTTGTATAATACCTGTGCTACACAATGTGCATGTTAAGATAACATAAAGTTCTTCCGGCAAACGCATTCTTTCCTTCAGTTTTAAAAAGTTGCAACAGTTCATTGTTTCCTCAGGAGTTTCTTGAGTCATGTATCGCCACAGTGAAGCGGTCTAGCCTTGTTAACCTGTGAGAGAGAACAGTGTATGTAACAAATAAACAACTGGTAGAAAATATGAGTAACAAGAAAGATTTGCCACTGACGAGTGTACATATTTTGTATAAAGAAGATTTCATTTGAGACGAATAACTTGTTAACAGTCCAAAACAAACCAAAACTTCTTAGCAATAATAAAGAAAAAGTTACTAGCCATCAGCAGCACTACTGTTCACATAGGATTGGCACCAAATCTTTGATGCAGGGATTCGCTTGTAGAGCGAGTGTTATCCCTAGATCGTTAAACTTTGCTTCTAGTTCAAGAGAAACTATGAAAAATGCGGATAACAGGGGCCATTTGATCAAAGGGCAGATAGCGCTATCCACCGGTTAAATCACTATCCAGTGGATAACTGTTATTTATGTTTGTATTTTCAAATGAGAATTAAAGTAATCGTGTCCGTATATACAGAAATTACATTAGACTTGTTTTCATATCTCTGATAAACTTTCCGAAACATTGGCTCCGAAAACTAAGCACCTCACATCTTTCACACAAATCTCTTTCCCACGACAAGATTTCTCCCGCGTATGAAATTTATACATTGCTTATAACAGTGGTACCAACCATTTCAAGAAACCCTCTACTTTTGGCGACTGCGAAATGTCTTCTGTGGAATGAATTGGTACGGTATGTTCTGCACGCGATTGATTTAACTTGTCATCTAGAGAACTTGTTTTTTAGTGTTTCGAATATTTTCGTTCAAAGGCCTTTAACGTCAATGTATTTTTTACATTAATCTTGAAAAAACCTTTTCATAAAATGTACAACACCTTTCGAGAAAAAAGGCCAAGAAAAACCTAGCCTTTACTTTCCAAACGGCATGTGTTGAAATAACTCTGAACAATTCCATTATATTGGACCCAAAGAGCAAACTACGCGACGAATGAAAGTCTTACCATCTATCAATCGCAACATTTTTTGAACAAGAGCTTCACACTGCTTCTCCCAGCTGAAAGTATCTTCGTAACTTGTTCGCAGTCTTTGAATCTCTTGCAGCCGCTCTGCTCGGTCTTTCAGACGGACGGCTTTGATTGCTTTGGCCCACTCTTTAGGCTCGGCTGACTCCACCACAAATGGCTTGCCTAATGGTAACGAACGTAGTGCATCTCCAAAACCCTAGTTTCCACTCACAAGAATGGGTAGACCAGCAGACAAGGCTTCCAGCGCAGTCAGTCCAAAACCCTCCGTCCTGGACGGCATGATGGCAAGGTCAGCTTCGCAAAACAACTCCTTCAATCTTTCCTTATTTTGCTCAAATTTCCTCACGACCAGTTGATCTCTTGAGATTCCACATTGTAGCAAGTTCTCTGCGACGTCCTCCTCTTTTCCATCTGGTGCCCCCACAAATATCAGACGGTACGAGCTGTCTTTCAGATCAACTACTGCTTTAGCAGCAATGTCATATCCTTTGAGACTGAAGTCTTCTGGATCACCGCGGCCAAAGGTCAGTACTCTAAACTTCTGGCTCCCGAAAGTGGCTTGCTTTATGACTGAAAATTCACTGAAAATACCTGGAGTCAGCTGAATGACATCTTGGTGTTTTTTGCACGATCGCAGGTAAGCAGTGTAGGCGTCCTTCAACTTAGGTCCAACAGCTACAACAAGATTTGCTAACTTGCACAAATCTACTTCTGTTCTGTGCTTCTCTTCACCTTTGGAAATGGCCTTGGAATAGTTCTTGTGCATTCCGAGTTCTTCAGGTGCAGTATGCACTACCTGGACCCACTTACAACTGTGCGATTTTTTAATGACCTGGACTTGTTTACCAAGCTTTGCTCCATGACCCAGAACAACGTCAATGGCAAGGTCTCCTGGTGGGACAATCAAACATTCAAGAGAGTCGTAGCCCACGAGTCTCTCTGCTTCTCTAATGGCAATGTTGTGGCTCTTAGCGTCTATCCTTTCTTCTTCAGAGCAGGCTGACGGTGGGACTAATAGAGTGACTTCTACTTCCATGTGTTCTGCCAGCTGGAAGGCAAGCTTTCTGTTTACGGTTGACAAGCCTCCTTTTTTCGAACGCCACTTACTGCCTAAGAGAGTTACTTTCAAAACTCTCTCGGACGTCCCTGGATTATCTTGTGCTGGCTCGCTCTGAGATGTGCCGGCTACAGAGGAAAGACATAAATCCTGCAAGAAAATGAAACCGTCTAAATAAAAATGCATCGCAGCCAATTGTCTCGGTATATATTGTAAGCGGACAAGAAATGCACTTATCTTGCAGTGTAAGAATAAATCCCCTTTTCAACTTAGTTTATTTGGCTGCGTATCACGAAAACGAAAGTGATTACAAGGGAGAAGTTAACTGTGGGAATTCCTCTGACGGCTTTATTCCGAGCTTGCCAGATGTCAGACCAAGACAGGAAGATCCCATTACTGTTGATTGCGGCCTTAACAGATCTTCAGCTGTTTGAATAACAGCCACATTTCTTCCTTTCGAATGCTGCCCTAATGGCAAGTAATGGTGACGACTATTTAACAATTATTCCATGAGCGCGCGTTGGATATGAGATGGTAAATAGCCAACGAGGCCCGTAGGGCCGAGTTGGCTATAACCAATCTCATATCCAACAAGCGCGAATGGAATAATTGTTTTATTAAATTCGGTGCTTTTGTATTCTTGGAAATATAGCTTAATTTTATTGGATTTTAATTTTACAAAATGACCGGAAGTCGGTGTGACAAAAACAACAATAAGTGGGAAATCACATGACATGCGCGTCGTTTGTAAAATCAGTTGAATGAAAAATTTGAAAGCGAAGCAAGCGAATTTGCTGAATGAAATTACAATCACGTAGAATTCAAGGAAAGTCTATCAAATGAAGGAGATATAACCCTGGTCAGAAAGTTTGAAAAGCGTTCAAGTTCGAGTCATGGAGAAGAGCCGAATAATTGTGCACTTGCACATTGCCGTTGTAATAATGCCGCGGAAAACTTTGATCGCAATGTGACACAGACGTTGTGCCAAAATTATTCTCGACAAGACCCCTTTCAGGATTCCCTTGCTTTGAAAGCCTTGGCATTTCGAGCTGTATGTGTGGAGCTCATTGTTGGCCAGATTTAGAGTCAAGGACAGAAACTATCTTAGCGTCACATTCATCTTCAGAATCTCCGAGGCCACCCTGGTGATTTTTCGTGGCTGGTAAAGAACCGGGCTTCGGTTCAGCTCAAAACACTCAACTCCTTGAGGTGTTTTTCGCAAGGACAGAATTGTTGGCGCTAGCTGTCGTTGATTCTCTTGTCGTCGTCGGCCAAAAAAGAGACTGAGATGAAACTAGATCGTCCTCTGTAGCTGTGCGGGATTTTTGCACTCGGCCGATCCGAGCTTGCTTAGTCGAAGAGTTTCCTCATCTGCTCATTGGAAACTGGTTTCTTATAGACTACGCCGGCAATTATGCCTGTTTTCCTGCGGCCTTTTACAAATGCATATGCTCTAATAATTTATTTGCCAGGTCAGAGATAAAGGAAAACGGTTTGTTGTGGGGCGGCGTGCAAAGGAAATGATCAACCGGCGGCTCTAATGGATTTAATCAATGAACTTTTGCAATACGTGTCATCTTTCTTCCTCGCAGACGAGTAAAAACACTTCAACTGAACATTCAGTTCTTCTTTTGACTTTTCTTATATCGGTTTCGAAAATTTGGTCCCACCAGGACTAGCAAGCCATTCTGTTAAGGTAAACATTGTTTTTGTCACATAATCTTCATGAATGCGTAAAATCTCGCCGGTGATATTTTAATTTTGCAACTTTAAGGGAAACTTAACGTACACGTACCGTTAAATAACCTTATATCGAACTTTGTGGCTTTTTTGTTGTTACTGGGACGGCATTGTCCATAATTTCCTGTATTTCCTGTGTAGATAGCTCACCGAATGTGCTTTTTTTCATCCATTTTTTTTGTCGACGAAACTTCGCTTCACGCGAAAAAGCTTATGCCGAGCGACGTTTGCCGCTTTCATTTCCATATAAGGTCAAACACAGGTATAATGGCTGGTAACCGAGATCCAGTGAACCAATCAGAAAGCTAGAATTGCATTATCCGAGGCTGAGAATTTAATAATAAACAATTATTCCACGAGCGCGCGCTGGATATGAGATGTTAGATAGCCAACGAGGTGCGTAGCGCCAAACTGGCTATAATCGTCCCATATCCAACAAGAATGAGTGGAATAATTGTTTTATTAAAAACGCCACGAAAATATAGAAAGCTAAACTAAATTCAAAGTAAAAACGCCAAAAAAATCACGCGCACGCTTACCGTATTTGTAGAGCATGGTATAATGACTCATAACCCACGATGACTAAGCCAATAAAAACTCTCCAATTGCATTATCCAACGATCCAATTTTTAATAATACCTGATATAGGTAGATAATACATTTTGCGTTTGTTTTGTATCGCCCATGCCGAACTACGATGTCAACCACTGGTGTTATTACTTGTGAAACACATTACTTTTTATTCATAAATCATACCTGGCTTGTTCTTTGTGAGTACCATTTTTCCAGACCAGGAACTGTGAGTACTTTGCCACTCGAGCTTTTCATGCAGATCAAGTGTTCTCCTTGTTTTATTTCAAGGAGGTGCAAACAATCTTCGTGTGTGCACAAGGTTTGGCTGTGGTTTACACACTGCTGGCTTCCCTGCAGACAGTAGGGGCATGCAACACAGAACTCGTACCGCAGATTACCAAGGTACTGGAACTGCTTCAACAAATCTTGCAAAGTGTCTTCCACAAACAATCGCACACTTCTTGCTGTTTTTGGCGATGTAGAAACTGAAACTGCTTCATCTCGAGTTCTCTGCCTGAGAGAAATCTTGATGGACTTCTTTTTGCAAATCATAATCATATCATGTATTATTTGCCGACCAACAACAAACCAAGCTCCATCTCGGTACAGGTTTGGGGGTTGTACGGATCCAATCTTGGAACACCAAGATATCGATCTTGAAACAAACTGAGAGAAGAATCCATGCGGAACAAAACCATCCACAAAGTGAAGATACAACGGGCAAGGATCGGTGGGCGATGGCTCCAGCTTAGCAAGGTCTTCAGGTGGCGACTTAAGCTGAGCGGGTACAAAGTACCTCACATTACTTGGCGAAGCTGAGAACTTTGCGATCAAACCAAATCGCTCCATCATGTGTAAGATGTCTTCCTTGACAACCCCTTCCTGAATGAATTTGGAAAAGACACGATCGACAAGTTCCATGCTGAGGACACCGCTTGTCTCTACCTCCAGCCAGTACTTAGATTGTACGGGATCCTAACAACAGACAAAACACACTTACGCTGCACAATTCCTTTTTGATGAAGCAAAGGAAGCTTTGTGAAAACGAAGCTCAACATGTCAAGAACATGTACAAGAGAGAAACTGAGTGCTCAACGGCATTTGAACCCATTACCTCCCATATATCAGCTGAGTGCTATAACCACTGAGCTATGGCAAAACTCATGGTTAGCGAGGCCATAATTATACTACAATTCTAAGGGATTATTTTTACAACTCTGCTGGACCTTGCGTTCTTTAATTTGTCTCATGTATGTTCACTAGCATCGGTAAAAGACCAAGAGAAAAAAAAAAAAAACGAAATCGCCTCTCGTTAAAAGTTATGTCACTGAGGTATGATGTATCTTAAGACTTCAGCCCGCATTTTACAGGTCCGTCTTTTATAATCTTCCTTTAGTTAATCTTGCTAAATTTAACTACCCCGGCAGCTTTTTGCTTTTACCACGTCTAAGCTATTACTTTGAGATTTACTTTCTTTGAACGTAGTTTTAATCCATGGTAAAAAGCTACTTTATTAAGTCACACCGCTAATGCCCTTGCCTTCACCCAGAGGGACAGACCTCATTTAAAAGCTGTCCTCAATAAAAATATACGTAAGTCCATATGACCAAGAGTTTGTTTGGGGAATACGCTAGACGTTTCGAATAGAAGATAGGCTTTGTAAGTGCAAAGCATAACGTCTTCGTACCGCTTTGTTGAAGGGTGGTATGGTTATCAGCATCTTGAATAGCTCAATTAACCATTGCGCCTTCAGTATGACTGTGCTGCGGTGCTTTACAATCATTCCAAGGTCATGATAAAAGTGCAACATGGCGTAGAACTGGTCTTCATCCTCGATAAAGCACACTTCTTTGGCATACGTTTGAAGTTGTTTCACATTCCCTTGATAGACATTTTCAGCTACCAAAGCTTCAACGACCTTTTCGAAGTTGAACCACCTAAAAAACAATCAAACAAAATAACTAATGTTAGTATATCTCTCAATTAGTACGCGCGCTGTGATTGGTCGATTTAGCGGGCCGTACTCTCCTGTATCAAAGGGATAATGGATAGTTCCCATGGGAAAATTTTAGTAGAAAAGATCTTGAGAAATGCTATATGTTATCAAGGTGACATATAAATGGAAAATTCCCATTGAAAGATTTTTACGGATACTTTCCCTGTAAAATTCGAAAGAAAGTACATGAAGAATCCGCATGTAATACTTCATGGAAGTTTTATGTTTAACCAAATGTGAGACATGGCTCGTCAAAAATCCTAGTTTCTCGATAAGAACGCGCATTTCTTTTTTATGCAAATTCTTTGGAGGGTATTTCCTTGCTTCTCTCCACTTATGTAGCATAAATTAATAATATCCTCGATATTTCAATGAATGCAGTTGCACTTAAGCATGTAGGGTCCAAACCTCTTTCCAAGGATAGTTGTAAATAAGCCCGTCTAGCATTTTTTTGAGGTATAGTACTAGGTTAAGCTCTAATGGCTAAATATATGGCTGTCCAAAATGATAAACAAAAACCTTTGCTAATAAACTCAAGGCTAAAAAATGCAGGAAAAACTAAATGTCGGGTCTACGTACAAGGCCAAGTTTGAAATGAACGCCACAGCGTCTAATCGAGAAAATACGGTCAGTACAAAGTAATGAAAAGATTGAGGGAAAATAGAAACACTAATTGTGCTGATGTGATAAAAATGATAGCAGATTGACAGACAGACAAACCCTGAATATAATACACTACCCCCGCGTAGAACTACGAAGTGCACGAAAGGGCATAAATGAAATATATAAAAAGAAAGAGACATTGACAAGCAATTAAGTTGCAAAGAAACCCAGAAAGGTCTCACTGGGAAATCACAGAAATTAAATCCTTCTTATACGTCTCTTTTGCAACTGCTGTTATTGCAATGGTGTGAAGATCTCTTTCTCTTGTCTTATCCCTTTACTTCACTGGTATCTTCTCCCCCATGTATGGCTCCTGTCTCAAAACGTCCATGATTTTGGTTCGAAGAGCATGAATTCCATCACCACTAGCAACATCAGGGTCACTCTCCTGACCTGAAAATAACAAATGGTAACAAGACACTCAGCTGTATAGCACCCAAACAGATCCTAGGCGAATGGCAGTTGTTACAGAGAAGCTCTTATCACCTGTGTCTTTTCCATGCACGTTTGTGATTCGTACTTATTTCCGCCACAATTCGAGGGCATGGCTCAGGAAAGATACTGTTAAACGTTTAAAAACAATATACTCTAAATGGTCCTTACACCGAACACCCTACCATGAACCTTTTGAGGTATCTTAGGCAGAGGATGTAAACAATGTAAATCTTTCCAAGGCTATCCTTATCGCAATATATACTCCCGATGTATTAAAACTATTCCCTCAATACTAATCAACGTCAATTCTAAGAGAGACATGGCCAGTATTTGATAAAATCCTGCAGGTTTTACTAATTTGCTTTACTGATAGCAGTGGTCAAGCAAAAAAAAAAATCGTTTACCTGCAAACCATTTCATGACCTTGCGAAACCATGACTCATCGCCCAGAGTGTTGTCAATGCTGAAGAATGGCCGGATAACATGCTTCTCGTAGTCCTTACCATAAATTGCCTGCTGTATTTTTGATGTCATAGCCTTGATATCCTCGAATGGTTTATCAGCATGTGTGCCAACAATGAACACTGGAGGTCGGAGATAGGGCAGCATGTCGCCTGAGTTGCCAACCATTTCCTCTCCTGTTGGTCTGATACTGTGGATTGTTACCAGCCATGACAGCAAATTCTCCAGATTTGTGTCGTTATTTGGGTTTTCCAAAAATTTATCACGTGTTCCTTGTCGAACACAGGGCTGGGTTGGGGCGTCTAGTGCCTTGCTAAGGTTGTGCACCAGGACATACACTGCTCGTGATGACAGGAACACAGGATGAGAAGCGTAGTGCAGGTGCTGTCCGGCAAAATCCCACAAATCTACAGTAACTATGGTTTCTCTTTTGTCAGCAGCATTTTCAGCGTCACCATGCACACCTTCAAGCATATCCTTCAACCGCTGATACGCATGTTTTGTGACGTCATCTGGAGGCGAGGTTGCATCCATCATTAATGTTGAATTTTTACTTGAACTTACACTGCTGTCATCTGGAGGGTCTTCAACGGTAGTCTTTGTTACAGCTTGCACTCGCATTTCACTCTCTGGCAGGGAAATGGTCGAGTTCTTGAGATTGCCAACATTTTCAGGAACCTAAAATGGAGTTTTTAAAAGAGGAAGCATTTTCGTTTCATTAGGACCTGCTTATTCCAGTATCTATAATTACATCTGAGAAATATTGTAGGAGTACTGAGAAAGAACTGTCACATTTTTGCCCACAAGGACTCACCTTGCACAATAAATGAGTCAGCCTTATCTATCTAATCTGACTACAATTCGATCAAAGCCCAAATATTGTGTATACTACCTCCTTTTCTACGTATCGTAATCCTATGTTTAAAAAATGCCTAGTTTTATGCTCTTAGAAGATAGGCACACGAGTCTCATGCTGTGGCGCCATGCAACAGTTCAACCGTGCTATCTTGCCTGGGTGTGGAATCAAAGTAAGTGGCAAATAGGTCAAACAGGAAGTAGCTATCAGTCCTGTCTGGGACGTTACTCTTGGCCTGTCAGTGTTACTCAGTACTGTTATACACTGATCACTCCTTAAACTCGCACACGTAGCTACTAATAACCTCCAGCCACCAAAAGAGATTATGTATGGTCACTTTTAGTGTCGTTATATATTAACATCGACCATACCATTCACTTTTAAACTAGAGTCGCCCCAGACTTAAACATACAAACCTGATTCATGTCAGAGCTGTTTGTGCCCAGCTCCATTGTTGATTCTTCACCCGTCAGTTCTAACTTTGATTCCATTCCGGAATCTTCCTTTACTTCATTGACTATCCAGTGATATTGTTTTTCAGCTAACATTCTTGATATGTCTTCAGAAAATTCCGCCAGACTTGGCTTATTCTCGCTAGTGGAATTCCAGTTTTTTACTTGTTCGACTTCAATCTCGCAGACTGAAGGATCAACTTCGATTCCCTCAGTGCTCTCTTCTTTAGGGTTAAATGGCAAACCTAAAAGAGACTTCTTCAAACTTGTTTTGCCAGCACGATCCTGGCCGACCAATAATACTCTACCGCGGTAAACATTCACAGATCCATCCTTCAGCGCTTCTTCATAGAGCAGCTTTGCAAAACCTCCTTTCGCTTGTATTTCTACAGGAAATTCCCTGGCTGAATCCTTACCACTGCGCCACCCTGTTATAATTCATTAATTGTGAGGGAATACAGTCGTACGTTAAAGAGAAAAAAGAAAATAAGTAAAAAGAGTTGAACTCATAGCCTCCCGCTCACAAGGCAGATATCGTCTCCACTGCGCCACACTGACAACTGTAATATTATGGCGAAAATATTGAATTAATCGTTTTTTACCGAAGCTCTGGGTAGTTAAAACAGCAGGCTCAAGTACGTTCCTAGCACAAACCTCATTTATTCTTGTACTTTTATCTTTCTAGTAATTGCCTAATCGTAAGACTACAATACTTCAACCCAATGAATAAAACTAGCTATAAGCACACAAGTACGCATTGCGGACCTATTTTTCTGATTGCGAAGGCTCTATATGAGGGAATTATTTTAAATTGGTTGTTGTTGCATACTTCAATCACAGAGGTTTGCAAGTGACCGGAAAGTAACAAATAAGCACAATCTGCGATCATGATCGCGTATCTCATTCGTAAAATTCTAACATAGCTTTAAGGCTTAGGAAACCAAAACAAATTAAAGAAATAACACTGAGGTTGAGGCACGAATAAACAATTTCTTTTGTTTTAGTAAGGTTTTTTAGAATTGACCCACTACCACTAACTTTAAGAAGTATGCAGCCATACCAGTTCTATGCTAGACCATGATGCACCAGTGCATGAAATAAGGTAAATGGTCATATTTAATGCTAACCTGCAATGTCTATTGACATCCTTTGTGGTTTCAAATCCATTAATATCACGAGACTTCCGATTTCTTCAAACGTCAAGGGGTTACCTGTCACGGAGAGCTTTTTAAGACGATGTAAGTCCACGATATATTTAAAGACTTTTTTCATTTTGTTGTTCCTCAATTCCAGCTCCTCTAGATTTTCCAGATTTTTCATTTTTTCCGGTAGTGTTGAGAGTTCATTGTCATTCACAAACAAGTGCGTCAGGTTGATCAGAGTAACAACAACTTCAGGAAACTGTGTTAGCTTGTTGTGGTTCAAATTCAGCTTTGTAAGGTTTGACAGGTTACTTGTACTACGTGGTAACTTTGCGAGCTCATTGTGTGAAAGGTTCAGTATTTCCACTTCCGTCATCAGTTTTGTGACAGCGTATGAAATCCTTAACAATCTCTTCCCTTCCATATTCAAAGCCTTGCTATCTTTTCGAATTGTCTTCGTTAAAGTAAGTTCCATCTCCAACTGGTCCACTACAAAAAAAAAAGTAATAATAACTTCTCATTCAGTTGTTTTAGATAAAGGTTATTTTTGTCAATTTAGGACTCAGCTGTCTCTGATGTGCGGTATCAAAACTGCAAAACCGAAACATGCGTTGTCAATTATGCCTCAGTACTATTTAAATCCTTACTGAACACGAGGAAACCATGTCAGCGGTTTAAGCTTAAGCAGCAGAATATTACAAGCAAGTGAGCGGCACCAGCAATGTGGTGTTCGCCAAAGATATGGAACACTTCATTGCCTATTTGTATTTCAGCGACCCAGGACAAGTATCAGACTTAACAATGCTTTTCACATCAGGGCCTTACAACAATGGCTCCTCACCATCAATCCAAAGAATATCTGAAGGAATCGGAGAAATGGTACGAACAAAGCAGTCTTAGAAAACTTTGTTGAGGTTAAGGACGCAGGATAAGGATACGTTTAACACTACACTTTTCGACAACTTACAAAAGATCTGGAGCACAGACGTAAGTCAAGAGTGGTACAACTTTAAAAGTCACAGGCTAGGCTCTACTGACATTTTAAAATTTGGCCAGTGAAATACCTTGCATACAGTGGCTGCGCCCGCAGTACGAGCGGCAGTCAAAAACAAGCTGCCCTTATAATAGTCTTTTTCTTCACAGTTAACAAAAATAGAGAGAATGCTAAAGTTGCTTTGGTCTCTTCTCATAACTTCACGCGAGCACTCTGAGTTTAAGGTACCAGTATAACCCACAATTGACCACTTTTCAAAAAAATCGTTTCTCGCTTTTTCAGATAGATCTTTTTGCGATCTTTCATTGAAAGAATTTCTATGAAAAAAGATTGATTCTACGCAGTTATAAACAAAAAACGTTTCTTTACATAATTACCTCTAACTGATAGCTGTCAATGGCTTGTCACGAGAAGTACGTTAAAAAGTTACGTGACAGATTGCTGCGTAGTACGATTGTCTAACGTTTGTGTTTAGTTGTCGACGAGCTGTTCTGAGAGTTCTCCATTTGTAGATTGTTAGTTTGAGCTTAAATATGTCGTCGAAGAAACGCAAAAGATCGTGTCCATTTGCAAGTGCGAAGAAATCACCACACAGCAAAATGCAGAAAAAGGCAGAAATGTTTAAAAAACAATCGATCAGAATTGGGCTGATGCGTTAGCTGGCTAGCGACAAAGGTTCCTGCTTCGAGCAGGAGAAGTTACTTGCACTGAACGAGGAAAATATTGGACATTCTCTGAGCGATACTTCGTTGACGCTTTCGCCGTTCGAAGCGGTAACGATAACATCTCAACTCAATCGGTATCTCGTGGGTTTCCTTTACGTTGTTTACGAGGGCGCTCTTTCATTGCCTACGGCATCTCAAAACTAATACGTTTTACAGATCGAAAAGAAGAAACAGAAGCGAAAAATATTTTCTTACTAACCTGGGAGCACGAGCGGTGGAATTCAGATCTTGCAAAGGATATTTCCCGCCGGAAGCAACATTCGAGGGGTAACTCGAAAACACGGACCCCCGGTCGGCGGATCCCCACTACGGACCGGGTCCGCGGACTACCCATGGACCGGTCTACGTACTTCCCCTACTGGCCCCCTCTACAGACCACCCCCAAAAATAGAATAAAAATAATAATTATTTACTATCCAGCTGCAGCAAATAGCATCCAAATAGCAGTACAAATATACAGCGATATTGTAGTTATTTGTACAGTTGAAAACCTGTTTGCCGTGCAGGTCGGCGCGCGCACGCAAAACTGTCACACTCTTCCTCTTTTCAGTGATAAATTTATTGACTACAGCAGTTGGATTATCAATCTCTTATTAGATGTTTTGGTGTGTAGTATCGCTTTATATTTTTACTCATTGTCTGTTAGATAACTCGTGCCGACGAAATTTCGAACGTTACATTGTGCAAATGTAACCGACTTCGGTTCAGGCTCGGGCGCAAGTTATATCAGTACACGTTGCCTTTTCCTTTGGCTATGCAGTATATGAAAGACCGGGAAGCCTCCGGGAGCCTCGAAATTTGTGCTCTTTCCCCTCTCCCATTTTGTTTAGCCCATTCTCCCATGGGTTCGTGAACTCGTTCCACGCTTCACAATTTGCTCAGCGAAATTACAGAAACAAACAAGCTTAAACAAGTTAAAAACACATCTTACATCACTAGATTGAGCCACGAATGGAAAGTAAGAACTTTCATTCTTTTTGTCATCGGCATGTCACATCGCAAACAGCTTTTTAGCATTTTTTTTTTCTTTTTTGGGCGGGGGGGGGGGGGGTGGGTGTAAAAAGTTCAAGGCTGTTACATTTGCACAGTGTAACACTCAAAATTTCACCGACACGAGTGATCTATTAGACAACACTATTTTGGGGTAGTCGGTAGAGGGGGTGCGTAGGGGTAGTCTAAGGACCGGTCCGCAGTGTAGTCTGCGGACCCGGTCCGTAGGTGGTCCGCGGACGGGGGGTCAGTGTTTTCGGGTTACCCACATTTGATCCCGCTTTGTAATTGAACTCTCTTGTTTAAGTAAAATTAGCCTTCACTTTATCGATCAACGCGTCATTATTTTCACACGTTTGTGTAATTATCTCATTACACCGGAAGAGCGCCCTAAAGTATATTTTCCTTCGTATCGCGAAACAAAAATTTCAGCGAGTGAAGCACACCTTTTGAGTTCGTTAATGTTAAATATCCAAACTGGCGGGAGACTGAGCAGTTGGCTATTTACAAAGCGTGGAGGAGTTGAATCTGGGACCATCAAACACAAATCCATCTAGTGGCAGGGAGGAGATTTGAACCCGGGACCTCCGGACTACAAAAAAAGTGCCAACTTACTTCACGCCAACTTCACGTCCTGAACTAATAACAAATGAGCAGGAACAAGTTTTAACCGATTTGAAAGCGAATTGGTGTCCTGACAGACTATTAAGGAAGTGTCTCAACCATAAAGCAAACCCAGACAGTCACAGGAGAGGCCACTGGGGTTTGCGATACTTCCTTATGTTAAGGGTGCATCTAATCGTTTGGGTTGCGTCCTCCAAAATTTCACATTTCACTAACTTATAGACCGCTAAGAACATTACCTCATAAAACGCCCAAGGACCGACCAACGATCAACCAAGTCCTAGGGATCGTATACAAAGTGAGGTGCTATGGCTGCTTCTTCGCCTAGATTATGGAGAGTACTTGAAAGCGCTCGTGAAGCTCGTAAGGAGCAAAACATGCGAGCAACAGTGATTCAGCAAATAAACAACATACTGAGTCCAGGGATAAACAACTGTCTATTTTTTTGTGTGTGTGTGAAAATACATTCTTTATTGATACACATAAACCTATATACAGTACAATGCAATAAACTACAATTTTAACAGTTGCAAAATTAATACATTTACAAGCTATAGTAAATAAAAATAAAGAGTGATTTAATATTAATCATAATGACTTAACCAGAGTAGACCAAAGCTTGAGCATCATTGCATGTAAATTTTTATCTAAATTTTCTAGCCTGTACTTAGAGGAGATTTTGCTGACAAAATCTGTGATGAGAAGAGAATTATTGTGTAACTTATTTGTATAGATAAAATAGCGAGCAAAAAGCATAGTGAAGTTAAATTTTTTCAGTAGTTCTTTATTGGCAGGATTGGAAAAAAATCCCAAATAAATATTCTTGACTTGAAGGTTTGAACGAAGAGTTATTACAGTTGTTGAACCATTGCACCACTTTTGACAAGAAATCTTTAGTAAAAAGACAGTCTGAAAAGGTATGCTCTATCGAATCTAGTTCTCCACAATGTGGGCATTCACTGTCGTCTTTGATACCAAATCTAAAGAGCTCTTTTTTAGTTACAACGATTCGATGGAGAAATTTGAAGTGAAATTCCCTCAGCTTATTTTCTCTGGAAACCTGTTTAATCGATATAAATTTTTTTTCCCGTTGTTTTGTACATATTGGCATAGATTTACTCCATTTAGTTGGTCCAGCATGTGGACCATTATTAACTAGCTTGTTCAATAACCAGTAGAAATCCTTTACCTTCGCAGTTTCAAAGTTTACCTTCGTTGAACTATCAAGATCGAAAATTGAGTGGTTTTGTAGAAAGATGCTCTTGGAGAACGGTTCCAAGTTATTGTTCTTTGTCTTGGCCAGTAAGCTGTCCGGAATAGCACTCCTAACTTGATAGTAATTCAAGAAGTTAGTTTTACATTTATATTTCTCTTTAAAGGCTTGGTATGACAGTAGCTGACCTTGTTCATCTAACAGGTCACTTATCAAAATAATCCCTTTTGAAAACCACTCTTGAATGAAAAAAGGCTTGCCGTCTATTAATATTTCCCGGTTATCAAATAAAACTGTTTGGCCCAGATTATAATTATACAGAGTTTTAAGATCATCGAAGAAGGAGAGCATGTCCTTATAAAAGGTAGGTAATTTCGAATTAAGGAAAATCACATCATAATTACAGCGCAGTAGAAAGTTTAAGCCACCTAGCCTTCTTAGGGAAAAATCGGGTACTGAATTCCAATCCGAGTTTGCATGTTTCAGCAGACGAGGTATCCATGCCAAACGCATGGCCTTTAACATTAGACCTACATCGGTCATACGAATACCACCTTTATCGCAATCTTGGTAAAGGCCTTCTCTTTTAATTTGGTCCTTTTTCTTGTTCCAAAGGAAACTAAGAGTTTCCTTTTAACAGTTGTGATAGTATCTTTTGGCACATTGGTGTTAGAGGCTGAATAAAGAATTTGCGACAATCCTAAAGATTTAATAATCAAAACTTTCTCAAATAAGGTGAGACTCCTTGAGCTCCACATATCGAGGTGAGTTTGGAGTTTTGGAGTTTTCAAGTTGAAATTGTAGTGATCGTTGTTTTTGTCGTCGTAAGAGAAGTATATTCCCAGAATTTTAACAGGATCGCGTGGCCATGACAGTTGCAACGGTGTCGTTCTGTTATTGCGCCATTTACTCAACCAAAGTGCCTTGGTCTTTTGACATTGAGTTTTAAACCAGAAACAGGCGCAAAGTCGTTAACTAAACAGAGGGCATTGTCAACAGAGGTAATATCTTCGCAAAAGAGGTTAGTATCACCTGCAAATTGGCTCACTTTAACTTCATTTCCATAAATATTTATTCCTTTAACCAGCTTACTCTGGCGGATTTTATTGGATAGTATTTCCGCACCCAAAATAAAAAGAAATGGTGACAGGGGGCAGTCTTGTCGGACACCCCTTGTTGGCTTAAACCAATTCGTCGGAAACCCGTTGTTAAGAACTGCACTTTCAACATCATTGTAAAAGATGCTAGTCCACCGCTTTACGCCTTCCCCGAAATTAAAAAGATTTAAAACGCTTTTTATGAATGGCCATTCCAAAGTGTCAAATGCTTTTCTGAAGTCAAGAGAAACCAAGACCCGCGTTAAATCCTCATTCTTAGTGTATTCGAGAACATCACTGATGAGTCTTAAATTCTCACCTATATATCGCTCTTTCATGAAGCCTGTCGGATCTGGGTGTTCAAGTTTTGGAAAAATTGTCTCAATCCGTCTAGCTATGGCTTTCGATGCAATTTTATAATCTGTATTTAACAGTGTTATTGGTCTCCAATTCTGAAGATCTAACAGATCCGAATCAACCTTGGGAATAAGAGTAATTACTCCACGGCGTTGTGAGATAGACAATTTCCCAACTTCATAAGCCGCGTTTAGGCTTTCCAATAGATAACTCCCTACTGAATCGAAAAAGTATTTATAAAATTCTACAGTGAAGCCATCCTCACCTGGCGATTTGTTTTCCTGAAATAGTTCTCGTACTCTTTCGCATTCATCGAGTGTCAGAGGGCCTTCTATTTCTTCTCTGTCTTCATCCGAGAGTTTTGGAAAGATTAGATTTCTGATAAAGAGGTCAAATTGTTCTTGTGACGTGGATATTTCAGAGGAGTACAGGTCCTCATAAAATTCCTGGATGACTTTCAGGATTTCCTTTTCTTCTCTTATTTCTACTCCGTCCTGTTTTCTGAGTTCGTTGATGGTCTTTCTGTTGTAGTTTCTTTTTTCCAACTTGAAAAGGTATTTAGTGGGTTTTTCCCCTTTTTCTATCCACTTACATTTAGATCGAAACATTGCAGCCTTTCCTTTGCGATCATATATTGAAAGAAGCTCTGTCTTTAAAGCTTCGTATTCATTTAAAGTGGTATTAATATTCAGCAGGTTATTACTCAAGTCGCCTGGAAATTTCAGTTTCCCTTTTGGAAAGTGCTCTTGATTTTTGTTTTGCAAATGAAACAGACTTCTCTCTTATTTCCATTTTCATAACAACTGATAGATACTCGGGTCTTCGAACGAGGTGTGACCGAATACCACAAGAGGAGTTACATGTAGGAGTTAGGGCAACGATGACGTTCACGACGGTAAAACGTTCCCTCGCGCTTACGCATCTCTAATTCAAATTAAAAACGACAGCACACAGGTTTGTAGCACAAGCAGTAACGAACCTTTTAACATTGTAGCTACGATGAAGGTGAACAAAAGTTACCAAAAATTTAGTAAAACAAAAACAGATCGGTTTTTAACTCACCTACTGTTAAGAACAACTTTTCCACATTCTCACTGGTTAATGCTGACACTTCCGTAAATAGATCCACATCATTGTCATGTGCACAAGACTGACCATCCTACACAGTCAAATTCAAGAAACAAAACCCTGTTCAATGAGCTGAACCTGTAGTTTCAGTAGCCTAGGAGGGAAACTGGATTTACACAGGTACACTGTACACAGATAACCACAGGACGCCGTTTATAATGATCAATTATTTATTCTACTTTTGGTCGTTTATATTTTCGTGATAACTTGGTTTATTTATGATTATTCATTACTGACCACCCATTCACAAATAGGTAACGAATCCTGCAATCTGATTGGTTTTCAGCGCGGTCCAGATTTTTCTAAATCTCTACCCACGGTCTTAAACTTTTGTCTTCCACTTTACAAGATAAGGAAAAATAAATAAGTTATTTAACGGCTTACAGTCGGTCCGTATGGTGAAAATCTGTGACCTCGGCCTTGAAAATGCTGCCCCACGCCGAATATGCTGTCCTTTGCTACTTGAATAACGATCAATAGATTATAAGAAAAAACTCTTCCCTGATGATGGTGTATCAGTTCTTCAACAGATATGGTTTCTCTAATTGCTCTTGTAACGCCTGTACACAACCTCGCATTCTGACCTGATCCGTACGCCATATTTACTCAACCGCGGAGATCAAACTCTACGCAAACACTAAGCGCCTTCTTTATGTTACAATACTGCTGGGCGACATTTGAGCCCATCGAGTTGACACTAAGGTTATTTCAAATAACCAATTTCATAAAATTGAATTTGGCTATTTGAAATAATAGCGTTAACATCGTTCAAAACGTAAAAAGGACAGGCCAAAGGGTTTTTAGTTGTAAGATGCCCCAACAAAAGGTTCAGGGGATACGATGGTAAAAGTTTCAACACTGAAACGAAATAATGGTTTAATTCGTCAAATAAATATCCGAGTAACGACCTCAGTAACGCCACAATGGTGTTATCTAATAATTAATATAAGCAACACAAAACTGGTTCTGACAAATAACCAAATAACGCAAGATTGGTTTTATCAAATAACTAAATAACGCAACATTGGTTTTATCAAATAACTAAATAACGCAACATTGGTTTTATCAAATAACTAAATAACGCAAGATTGGTTTTATCAAATAACCAAATAACGCAAGATTGGTTTTATCAAATAACTAAATAACGCAACATTGGTTTTATCAAAAAACAAAACCATATAAGAATGGTTTTATGACAAACCAATACAAAGATGAATCGTTTTATGAAATAACCAAATGTTGTACGTTGGGTTTTAACAAATAACCAATTGTAGTAAAACCTTTTTTTGTGTGAAAAGGGACGGTCAGTAGTGAATTATGATTTTAAAAAAAACCAACACTAATTTTAAAAAAAACAAACGGATAAACACTGAGATCAATCGAAAAACGACCGAAAAGTAAAATAAATGAGAAATTTACAAACGGTGCCTCATAGATAACTGGAAGCGAGCAAAATAAAACTCTGAGCAACGTCTAGCAAGTCATAGAGTTTATTGTGTGGAAGACCAAGAGGTGCGTGATGAAAATGAGAACTCTGTGTCTATATTTGCCGTGGCAGATCGCACGTAGATTTCCTGTAATGGAACTTGATACCGATTAGCTAGGAAACTTATTAGATTAAAAAAAATCAGACCGATGTAATGCAATGTATGTGCAAATTAATATAACGGATTTCCTCAAGAACTTGTATCCCTACGGTGTGACAGAATTGGATTTGATAATATGACTGCAGATTTTACACCTGACGTAAAGCTATGGCTACAAACACAAGTTACCTCAAATGTCACCTTCCTGTCGCTAACAAGATCTGCTTTGTTTCCTGCAAGTGCTTTGAAAATATTTGGACTGAACTCACTCCGACATTCGTCAAGGCATCCCCTTGCAATTCGAAGTGAATCTTGCTGTGTTATGTCATACACAATAATAACAGCATCCGCACTGAACAGGCCAACAGTATAGCGAAATATTCCAATGCCAGAAGTGTCTATTATTGCAAGGTACACTGCTCTGTCATGATCGAGATAAACTGCCGTATACCAAAGGTTATCTAGAAACAGTTAAATTAAAGTGGAAAAGATCTAATAAGTCAATATTAATTCAACTCGTTATATAAAATATGGTGGGGTCAGAATATCTCATTAGTCGAGCTCGGAAGATATACTGAAGGAATATCGGCTCAAGATCGCGACAGTACAGACCGAGCGCAGTGAGGTCCATACCAAAAAATGAAAGACCGATATTTTCCTAGTACGGTACCAAGCAAACTTGGTTAACAAACGATTTACTAAAAATGTCATAATTACTCGGGCTTCCGTAGGAAAGCCCGAGTCTTAAATGCTAGCGTTTTGGTCGCCAAAAGGGGGATCATGGTCCCAGGCGTTCCATGCGTAGACCACGGAAACTGGGGACGAGAAAGGCGAGATTGCTCGTTCTTCGTGACAGAATGCGGTGTTTTGCGAAGAAAGTTTTGGCAAGAATCAGGGGCACCCAACGGATCGTTTCGGTAAATTATCTGTTCGGAAGGCCTTTAATCCCCTCTGATTTTCTTGAGAGAATTGGCACCTCGAACTTTCGTGATATGAGGAATTTAATGTCTGTTGTTTTCGGACTGTTGAAAATGTCGTTTTGAGTACCGAAAAAAGGTCAGCTATCATTTTCGGAAAGGCGGTAAGACCTAAGGTTTTCGGGAAATGGACAAAAAAGCCCTAATAAATTCGAGAATACTCAAGTTCCCCTAGAATATCCGAACAGATAAAAATTTTTTAGTGCAACTTAAAATTAACCTACAGAGCTTTAAAAGTACTCCAGATAGCCTGAAACAGCATCTAACAGCATTAGAGAGAAAACGGTCGTTGGGTGCCCCTGAAGAATCGCGCCTTATACATTCATTTCACGTACAAAGATGTCGATCGTTTTCAGAAAGGGTCGGTCCACGAATTATATTGCTTGAAAACCAGCCAGGTAAGCAAAGTTCACGCTCGAAACGTTCTCGTGAGATAACAACTGAGCCGATTGCGGTATGAGTTCAATCTACGAAACACTGGCAAAAAATAGGTAGTCAATGACGGTATGTGGCTACTGCTGTTATTATTTAGAACACTGCAGTAAAGCAAATCATATTGCAATAAAACGAGCTAAACAGGAAAACGTTTTTGGACTCGTAGCTCATTAAAAACATGCGACTTGTTTCTTGCACCGCGCAAAATATATCGATCTCCAAAGTTGTAAAGATAAGACTTTCGGTAACTTGAATTAAATATCTTACCTCCAAGTTAGTTGGCTTTCTAGTAGGGTGCAAGAAAAAAAAATAACGTGTGAATTTAGAGGCACATTGTACGGAAGAATTAAACCTTCGATTGTGCGGGGAATTGTGCGGGATTATTGACGAACCAATGTTCTTGCCAAGTCCTAAGGAAAATCTGCATTGACGTTAGTTTAGCCAGTTATTTCACCAGTAGTTCAAATATATTTAGCAGTCTTAGCAATCGCCAATTCTTTAAGAAAAACTTTGTCTGACTGCAAAAGAAAATCATGTTGCGTGACATGAACTAGACGAGCATGAAACCAAAATAAATAGCAAAACAGAATGCCGCATCTTCCTTTATAAATGAGAGTCCTTCTTAAAAATACTCCTCCCTTGATACAATAAAAAGATGTAGCTTGAATATTTCTTCATAAACTGCGTTAAGGGTCGCAAATTCTTGGAAGTTATCCGCAAAATACCCCGAGCAAAATACACAACTTGAAAGTTTATGCAAATTATGTGCAATACAATTTGAGCCTAGTCACAGGACTGTTGTTTTCGCGAAGGAGTTTATCATGATTCGTTTTGGCTCTCTCGAAAGGGATTATTCGCTCTCCAAAGGAGATATGACTCTTGAAAAGGGTTTAAGATCCCAACACGGCAAAGATGTTCAGCTACACAATTTACCCGGATCGCCACGACCAGCAAACAAACTTCGTACAATTTCTGCTAGCATGAGCAAAGTAATCGCCATAAATTGTAAAAAGACCTCGAAAATTCTTTGCAAACAACTTCCCAATCAATGCGTAGACAGCTGTGCTTCATTCTTGAACCAAAATGGTTTAAACTCACAACTTGCGATAGGATGAGGAGGACACTCAACGAAGCAACTTGAATAGTAAATACCTAAGCGGAACTCTTGTGCTAAAATATCCTGATTCTTTAATTTGCTTTTGTTATGTCCAATACGCATTTTCGTATGGTACGATTTGATACTGTGGTACGAAGCCCGAGTAAACGCTCTTAGAGCGTCTAGTTGTTTAGAAAAAACCTCGAAAGGTAATATAGACTTCACTTTTGCGCATATCCTGATTGGGAGCTGACTTAGCGTTTACTCATGCCTGACACTAAACGACTGAAAATCAAACGCCCTTTGGGCAGCCTCGTGTCACTTGTTTTAGAGTGCGAGGAAATCTACTACCCAACCAAACAAGAAGATCTGTTAGATCTTATAACCGCGCTTTTAAAATTTAACTGTTTTCTTAGTACTACAGTCGCAACGCAGTGCATATTCCAAAGCAATCTTTGATGATTCATTGATTACTGTAGACATCACAGCACTTGATCAACATAAACTCTATTATCGCACCATCAGTCGTAGCCGTTGTGACATCTCCGATGACGTAATAGTCTTAATCTGGAAGTTTCTTCGGGATATGTATGGGCATGAAGATACGAACACTATTACAAACCGCTTTCTTTCTTTAAAGTCACGATTAAATTTAATTGTTTTTTTCCCTTGAGTTAAGGGTTAGCAAAGAAGTCACACGAGTCACATAATTCAAGAATTGCGTTATCTACGGCTATCTTTAGTACGGTGGTTATTTCCCTATCAATGACGTAATCTTCGCACGTTCTGACACGTTCTTTGCTTGGCTTCCAAATATTTAATTTTCTTTCCGATCTATGAACTCGCTGCGATGAAACAGTCAAAGGATTTACTTCATTTGCCCAAAACCGCAAGAAATACGGGCAAAATTACAAATAAATTAATGACCGTCGCTTCTGCCAAAATAAACTTGCAAAGTAAACACGATCGTATTTGTCACGTAGCGAAAGTGAAAGCTGCAACGTCAGCGCATTCCATGGCTGACGTAATACCTTTTTTCAGCGTATTTATTATTCCCTTTAAATCCAACGCTTTGATAAAGCGAAAAGAAAATATATTTTACCCACAAAAAAGAAAACAATATCCGTAAAATTGTCCGTGTGTTTATGTTTTAACAGCTTCTGGCGGAAAAACATCACACGTTGCGTGACTCAAAGTTTGGCCGAGCGGAGGTCTGCGTCTGGTCACCGACAAAAAAAATATAAAAAAAAAAAATAAACCACGGGTAAACCTAGAACCGCGCTCGGCCCATGGCCGCGCGGTTAACAAGTGCAATTTAAGCGGACTTCACGGCAGAATGTCCTGTCACTTAATTCTTCGTAACCGGCTACGCAGTACGCAGAAACTCATTAATTCAAACTGAAGTATATAATTTATTCATGTTACAAATAAATTGCGCATACCCGTAGTCACCCATTTTCAGTGAAGGACTCGATGTGGCAGGGTATTCTGCAGTTACTCCTGCAAGTGTAACGCTAGCTAGAGTAAACAGGAGCGCATTTTCACTTCCGGTAGTTTTACGAACACAATTCGATCTCGACTGACACAATCTGGCCCTTATTGACAGTTATTTTTTGTTTTGTTTTGTTTTGTTTTACACCTGTTTGCTTATTGTCAGAAAGTGCGCATTAAATGATAGTTTTGAATCGGCTCATTTCCATCTCTAGACTTTTTTTCATGTTAGAGTGGTATTTAGTTTTTTGAGACTTCAACTTTTACGACCCTTTATCAAAAAGGGTTTTCTAAAATAGATTCCATTTCAGGGGCCTTTGCGTGGCTCTGTAATTAAAGCCAACTTTAAGCTTAAATATGTTGTTATTTGCTCGAATTCATTTCACGGATTCAAATGATACAGAAGAGTCAAAACCAGTCAACGCGAATCAGTTCCGTGTGATTTGTCTAGAGTGATTTGACCTGCTTCTGAGTTTAACCCAAGTAGCGTGATGCGATGATATGCTTTCATGCTGTTAATAGAATGTCAAGAAAACAGAATACAATAAGAATTGCGAAAAATCCTTACACAGGAATCTTCATTAGGATCGGAATGGGAAGAATCCTTACACAGGAATACAGCAAAAACCCTCCATATCCTCGTGTCCACGTGACTCTGGTCACGTAAGCGCGAGGCAAAACGGGGAAAAGTTGGAAGAAAACGATTAACAAGCTTTGACATGTAGGTTATTTCCTGTAAACAAATAAGCCATAAGCGAAAATATGGAACAGCAATAAAGCAATCTAATTGGTTAGTTTTGGTTATTGGCCTTGACTGGACTAACTTGGTCATGTAATAATTAAACTTACTCAATTTAAATAACGCTGTTTAGAAGTAAACATGCATCTCACCTTTAGTAGTGGGCCAAGTATCAAGACTGAAACCAGCTGGTCCTTTAAGATATCTATTACGCAAACATGTTTTTCCAACAGCAGAAGCACCTGTTCAGGAACAATTTAAAAGCTAAATTCAGAACTTACAGGACGGAGGGTGGAAATCTTATCACATTCTACTTAACCACTGAAAATTATGGAAATTACCGGTACTAAGATTTGTGGAAAACTGCAAAAGAAAGAAAATATTTCCTATAGCTACTAAAATGGAGGAACAAAGCAAAAAGCCATGGTAGTTATTCAAAGTGCCCAATAGTTTCACAGTTCACCGGGCAGGTACCAGGCTACTGTAGTTTACACTGCATCACAGTTCCCATAAACAAGATTACTCTCCTTAGAGTTGGACACTAGTCCACAACAGGTAACTGCTTCCCCAAAGGCAGTTATCCAAAGTGCCCAACAGTTCCACAGTTCACCAGGCAGACTGGTACACATGTATATATGTTGTAGTTAAAAATGCTTTTTTTTTTTTTTGGTCAGGATGATTTCAAACTGGTCTAATTTTCATCAAAGGGGTTGGGGGAGTCTGGAAACCAATAACTTATTAGGCCATTAAATATTCAAAAATTTGTAATGATTGCTTGCATACTCAAGTGAAGATGAAAGTGGACTACAAAGTCAGAGATTGGGTGAATCTAGGTGAGTACAAAGTAAAAAAGTGGGGGTTAAAATGGGATCCTGGCTAGGTAGGGTACTGGGTGGACTTTCATATAAAAACGATGAGGATCTTGGTACCTCTTAGGGGTTCTTTTCAAAGTTTTCAATGAACAGCGTTAACCCTGTCCTTTGTATTATTGGTGTCCCCTTAGGGGTAGGGTAGGGTTAGGGACAGTCAGGGAGGTGGGTGGTGGGCATGTTATTCTTTTTTAAGAAACCCTCAAACATGAAGAAATAAATAAAGTTATTTGCAAAATCTAAGCTAAGTTAAAACAAAATAACCTGGCTTAAGACATTCTTACCTAAAATACATTATGTTTAAACCACAACATATACATGTACACCCTTGCATCCAGTCCTTCTTGTATCAAGAGGTGTTGTGAGGGCAAACTATCTTGACTAAGAACAACACTTAACTTCCTGGCCACTTACCATGGACCACTCAGCCCCAACTCACTTACCATCAGCCATTTCACCACCTGTGCTACTTTCAAGAATGTAAAACATCTTTTGTTGTGCTTTTTTTCCCACTAGCTCAATTTTTAGCTTCCTTTACTTAATTAGTAGATAATAATGATATATGATACAACAAAGAGTACAACTGAAACCTAACTCATACAACCTTAACCCTTTCAGATTAAACTAAATGACTTAATTTGAAAGTTACATTGTGTAATATATAAAGATCCTACAAACTTAACGACATAATTACAACTAACACCACGAGCACTCACCCAATAGAAGTACTTGATATAATCCCCTGGCTTTCCACATTAGACAGCGCAAGCATCAGAATTTATCCTCAGGATAAAACTGTTGTACAGCTGCAACTGTTAAGTAATTTCACCTAGAAGTACAATGCAAACAGTGGTCTTCTCTATTTATATACTTGCAAAATTCATTGCTACTTCCAAAGGAATGGATCCAATGAAAAGACACTATTCAGGTCACATGAATGAGCCGCAAACCTCAATACAAATTATGCATTCCGTAATTTTAATACAAAAAACCCCGCCTGTATCATTTTGAAAACAGAATGACACTAACTGATTACGTCTTTTGATTGTTTGCTTTTAAGCTTGAACAACAAAAATTGCATATTAATAAATTTCACAAGTTTTATTTGACGATCATGTTCGAACTCACCACTAAAAACACCTATTCAGGCTGGCTGCCTAAATTATGTTTACCACTAAGTCTAACTGTTGATTACAGGGCAACTCTAACAACCCTGTCGTTATAACAACCTTCAGGTTGTCGGTACCTCTTCTTATAGTTTGGCCTGTCATGAACAAAGTTCAGTCATTTCCTTTTATACATGTAACATAGTTACAGTCAACCTGTGTTAAGCGGACCCTATATTAAGCGGACTCCCTCTATTAAGTGGACACCAGCTTGAGGTCCCTTAATTTTCTTCCAACATTTACTGTAAAATAAACCTGCATTCAGCGGACACCTCTGTTAAGCGGACGCAGACACCAATATTTAACTAAGCCATTTTGTTTCACAAAACCTGCAATAAGCGGACACCTCAAGGGCTTTTTACTTCTAAAAGCTCACCTCACTCCTTTAACATTGTTCAGCGACGTCGTTTTAAACTTAAGTAGATTATTCCAGATTGATGCATTGACTGACTGAACATTGTGCTTTGAGCAGTCTTTGATCTTCCACCGTGTTACACTGTGTTACAATCGGGTTAATAATAAACTACAGTATATAATTACACTAATATATATTAGAACCTGTTTAGAGTGGACACCCTCTATTAAGCAGACGCTAGTGAGTGTCCCATGGTGTCTGCTTAATACAGGTTTCACTGTGGCTATATACATGTAGCAAAGCCATGCTATCAAACTCGGTAACTGTAAGACTAGTGTGTATCAATATAATGTACATTTTATGGTACAAGCAACATCAAACTCTTCCATCATTCCTATTGGCAATTAATTTATTGAACAATGCCACAATTGTTCGAAGGCTGGATAACACTTAATGCACAAGATAAATCCCTATCCAGTGGATAGCATGGTTTGTTTTAATTTGCTGACACTGATCTGCTGGATAGTGATTTATCCACTGGATAGCATTGTCAAACAACCTGGGCCAGATGAACTGGAGAAGTTCAGAGAGCGCTCAACAAGCCAGGGTTACTCTCAGCCATACCTCAACTAACTCTGATTAGCTTCTTTCAAACTCTCCTACCTAACTTTCAAGCACACGCATTGTATGTCAATGATGCACACTGAAGTATGTATCAATTTTAAATCTAAACAGGCTGCCGACCTTAACTGTTTATGCCCTCAAACACACATGCTGGATCTCCAAATTCCCATTTACAGCCACTTCTCCCATTAATGGCTGCATTATATAAATCTGAAGTAAAGAGTAAGGGTGAGCTTACAGCCACAAACAACCAGAAAATCGAGTGGGAACTCTAAAGAAGGCATGAAAAGAGACAATTGGATAATTATTATTCCCAACTGAAGGTAATGGAACATGAAGTGAAGTATTTTGTAAGGTCCTTTGAGATATTTTTTGATACAAAAACACCATAATTATAACAACAGCTAAGGAAGGTGCAAGGCCTGGAAATTACAGGTAATGGGTACTGGAAAGTTCATGCCTCACTGTCTCCCCTCCCCCCCCCCCCCCCCCCAACCTACATGCTGGTTACCATCAATAATTTCCATCTTTTTTTAGTATGGCGTGGGTCAAGAGGGAAAAGATCAATTAATTAATACAATCAATTTCAGTCTTCCATGAAATATTTGCCTCACTTTTTTTGGAAACAGTTGGATTTCAAAATTTAAAACTGAAGACTCAGCAACATGTCTGTGTAAGTATGCCATTAGATATGAAAATCTGAATTTGAATTTGAATATGATCACAGCCATATCTTTTAGCAGCAGCTGACAACATTGCTTCTCCCCCCCTCCCCTCCCCCCTGAATGGGAGACTAGTTTTTCAAAGCAGCATTCAATACCAAGCAATGTTAGGTTAGTTACCCAATTCACTGGTATCCAGTTATTACAACCATGTTTCCTACATTGATATTATACTGAGCAAGTTTTTTTTCTTTTTTTTTTTTTTTTTACAAAAAAAGAGAAATTTAGTCTCAGCAGTAATCACTTAATAAAATAAAGATTTTTTAACATATGTCCCATTAATTTTCTTAAAATATCTTATAAATTCCCACACATTCACTTAACATAAAGTCCAGTAGTTTTTCACTGTGACAGCTATTATGCTATAATTACTGGACTTCTTTCTTTTTCCTGTACAGTACATGGAAGCAACACAAATAATGGACATCTAGCAAATATGTCAGCAAGAGAGTGCAATGTGTGAAACAATCATTTGTAAGTAAGCTGAAGGATACAATTCTCCTTCTGTTATGGAAATATATCTGAATGTGTTATGTATGCTTGAAGTTAGCCACGATCAAATATACTCATTAAGTTTGTGATCAGATGTTCTATGATAACCAATAAGAAGTTAATGGCTGTGTAAGTAGAAATCAACTAACTACGGAAAGGTCTAGTTCTGTAGAAACTAAAAGAAATAAAATCAAGGAATGTTTTACAATTGGTACTTATACATCTGGTGGTGGGTGAAGGGCAAATAAGACAAAAAATCAACAAATAGCTAATATTCCTATCCTTTAGTGTCTGTCTAATTATTACGGTCCTAGATTATCAAATTGCAGTCATTTCAATCATTACTTTATGATTATAAATTTTATCAGCTGGCTATTCACAACTGCCATGATGGAGCTGAACTCAGGTCTGAAGAGAAACAACTTCAGCTAGTCTGGTGCCCCAACCACTCAGCCACTGTCACTACCTCCTATCTGACTCATAACCAGTCAGCTTGGCTTCCCTTCGGATTTCAAGTCTGGTGCCCCAAGCAATCAAATGCACACTGCCTCCTATCTGACTCAATAACCTGAGCTTGTCTTCCCTGTGGTTTTTTCTGCCCTTGAACATGTTAAAATTTAACCTAGAGAGAACAGCGGACAGACCTTGGCTCTGACAAATGTACTGCACTGTTTGTTTTAATAACAAGCTGTCACGTATTTATAAATTATTCTCACTGGTTGTTGGAATTCAAAATAAATAAAAAGACTGAGGTAATCCATGCTAAGTACAGTGACACCCAGAAGTAATGCGGACAAAAAAGGATGTCTCATAAACCACAGACCTAAGACCTAAGACTCCCTCCGAATCTCAAAAACTAAAACCTAAGACCCCCTCTGAATCTCAAAAACTAAGACCTAAGACCCCTTCTGCATTTCAAAAGTAAGACCTAAGACCCCCTCCATGTCTCAAAAACTAAGACCTAAGACCCCCTCCAAATTTCAAAAACTAAGACCTAAGATCCCCTCTGAATCTCAAAACCTAAGACCTAAGACCCCCTCCGAATCTCAAAAACTAAGACCTAAGACCCCCTCCAAATTTCAAAAGCAAGACCTAAGACCTCCTCCAAATCTCAAAAACTAAGACCTAAGACCCCCTCCAAATTTCAAAAACTAAGACCTAAAGCCTCCTCCAAATCTCAAAAACTAAGACCTAAGATCCCCTCCAAATTTCAAAAGTAAGACCTAAGACCTCCTCCAAATCTCAAAAACTAAGACCTAAGATCCCCTCCAAATTTCAAAAACTAAGACCTAAGACCCCCTCCAAATCTCAAAAACTAAGACCTAAGACCCCTCCGAATTTCAAAAGTAAGACCTAAGACCTCCTCCAAATCTCAAAAACTAAGACCTAAGACCTCCTCCAAATCTCAAAAACTAAGACCTAAGACCCCCTCCAAATTTCAAAAACTAAGACCTAAAGCCTCCTCCAAATCTCAAAAACTAAGACCTAAGATCCCCTCCAAATTTCAAAAGTAAGACCTAAGACCTCCTCCAAATCTCAAAAACTAAGACCTAAGATCCCCTCCAAATTTCAAAAACTAAGACCTAAGACCCCCTCCAAATCTCAAAAACTAAGACCTAAGACCCCTCCGAATTTCAAAAGTAAGACCTAAGACCTCCTCCAAATCTCAAAAACTAAGACCTAAGACCCCCTCCAAATCTCAAAAACTAAGACCTAAGACCCCCTCCAAATTTCAAAAACTAAGACCTAAGACCCCCTCCGAATTTCTTATAGCTCCACTATGAAGTCACATTCAATTTAAGCAAACCGTTTGCGTGTGTAACTTTAGCCATTAAAATGCACGCCAGTTGATGTACATAAAATAGTGTGACCGTTCGCACCAAAACTTGCACATGTAGAAATGAAATTTTATTCCAATTTAGTTCAGCTTTCCCTATTTATTTTAATTTGTAGTTTAATATTCTTTATTTTATCTTGCTCTCATATCTCCAGGTGGCTTTGTAAGAATCCAAGAATTATTAAATAGCACTGTTTTGTTACTTGTGATCCAGACTGACATTTAAGTTCAAATTAAAGCAAACCCAGGTCTTGAGATTCTATGGTTGTCTTAGGTCTTAGTTTTTAACTTGTAAAATATCTATTTTTGAACTTGAAAAATTTTACTTTCCAAGTTGTAGTGGTGAATTGATTTCACCCCATCACTCCTTCACTCCTTCACTGGATCACAATTGAAACCCCAGGGGGGGGGGGGGGACTCCCATATGAAAAGGTCATGGATGCTCGTTGGAAAATTTGAATTTAACTCCTAAATTAAAGAAGACTAATATGGGAGTTGCCCGAGCTTCATTAGACCCCTAAAAGATGCCACTTTAAACAGAATAGGTTCGATTACTAGCCACTGTTCGACAAAGGATCCCTTGCGCACTTGTAGACCCAACTCACGTACTCGAGAGATCAGCGGAAAATCAAGCCTAAAACCAGAAATTAAATGAGAGTGTTTCTTTTAATTATTTCTTTGAGTTCACCCTAAAGGTTACTACAACCTAAAGGTTAAAAATGGTGATGTTTCATCGTCAACACCCTAAGTGAGACCAGAATTCTTGATTTGTACCCAAATGACGAGCATCCCCGACCTTTTCATATAGGAGTAATCCCCTCTACGTTTCAAACATCTGCTGTTTAAGGCCGCTTTACAGTCGTTTGCACCATCTCAAGTTAGGTATTCTTTGAATTTCTTATGCAACTACTCAATATCTTGCCGCAGAAATACTCTACAATTGAATAAATTTTTGCACGAACGTTTTTATAAATAAAAGCTACCTGTAATTACATAAATAGCTCATTTCCCACTCAATTGCCGAAAAAGAAGACATTGAAAGT